>NC_133725.1:14228624-14363624 GCF_048934315.1 Petromyzon marinus | reverse complement strand
ACTTTGCTTTAATAGAATAGTTGTGGAATCGATTCTTGTGGAATCTGTTCTCGTGGAATCGAATCATCGATATTAATTACAGAGATTCACCATCGATATTAATTACAGACATTAATCAACGACGTCGCTAGGAGCATCGTGGTGCCGCACTCAGAGTGCAAGCTCGTGGTTTGTTGCTGCTTGCTGCTGCATCTTCGTCTGGGCTCGTGTCTCTTATTCAGCGCGGTTGGCTGCGTACGGTGCAAAAGAAGTTCACGTCTTCTCGCGCGGAGACACGTGCCACACGCCGGCTGATTGTAATTGAAAAACTATAAACTAAACTATTAAGATATATTTTTGTAGTGGTTGAACTTTACACGAACAACTTATGTCTTTCTTCAACCACTTCTTTATTTTCATCGTTAACACGTTCTCCACACTCCACCGTATCCTGGACACCACGGCTCGCTCGCCGTGCTTCGCCCGTCTCGCTCACCACCTTGGTTCCCAGTATCACGTCGCTTTTCTCCGCACACACACACGTCTTCAACTCTATTCCTACGCTCTCTCCACTGCTGGCTATCCTCCTCAGCTCCTCCGCTATACAGCGTCGTCGTACACAGCGAAACCCAATCTCACTTCTCTGTCTCCGCACACCTCGTCTCCAGCTCCTCTATTACTACGCTCTCTCCACTGCTAACTGCTCCGTCTTCTTCAGCTTCACTACGCTCTCTCCACTGCTAACTGCTCCGTCTTCTTCAGCTTCACTACGCTCTCTCCACTGCTAACTGCTCCGTCTTCTTCAGCTTCGCTATCACTATGCTCAGTGCACTGCTAACTGCTTCGTCTTGCTTCAGCTTCGCTATCACCATGCTCCAACTCTCTTCTAAACTCTGTTTCCGAACTCCACGTCTTCACCGCACAGCTCCCAACTCCAATCTCTTCCTCTCTCTCTTTCTCCCCCCAATTTATCCCCATTCTCATTTTCGTTAAGTAATTGGTCCACGTGCCTCCGCACGCCTCGCATCTTCAACCACCTGCCTTTTTCCAGACACCTCGACACCTCCTCGGCCGCAGCAACAGCACCAACCAATCACAGCCCTTCTGGCTTAATTGGCTCGACCGTTACCTCATCACCACAGCCTCTTCACCTGGCTGTCCTAAC
Source organism: Petromyzon marinus (assembly GCF_048934315.1). Classification (NCBI taxonomy): domain Eukaryota; kingdom Metazoa; phylum Chordata; class Hyperoartia; order Petromyzontiformes; family Petromyzontidae; genus Petromyzon; species Petromyzon marinus. Next base: position 14,362,480 of record NC_133725.1, on the reverse strand, counting down.
ACGACCCCACTGTTTCCGCCGTCTCCTCAGGCTGACCCCAGATAAACCCCACACTTCTAGATTTAAAGCTTTCGTGACTGCAAGGATCCATACTGTTTGGTTCTATTCGGTAAAGTCACGTAAAAAACAACAACAAATAAAAAAAATTCACGACGTTTCGGCCACAACACAAGTGGCCTTCATCAGGTGAAGGGACCAGACTGTCTAGAGGACAGCGCTGGAGTGAACACAGCCAAGCTCAGACTGCGACCTTTAAGCTGAGTGAGAGGAAGCAGAGCGCCTTGACAAAGGAATTACCATAAAAATTAGCATTTAATTGGCGGACTTAGCATGATGAGCATTGTACGGGGGGGGGGGGCATGTGCAGACCTGCGAGGGGGGGAGGGGGGGGTTTACATATTGATGGTGTGAAAAGGGAATTTAAGCAGCTGCAAAAGTTTGGGATACCACTACTTGAAAAAATATACTGTACCATTGAAAATTAGTTTAATGTTTGGTTTGATTCAGAACATCTTTCCAATGGTTGCTTAATTTGAAACCATCCTCTCGGTTGAAATTGTGTGTGTTTGTAAATCTGAATTGCCTCGTGAACAAATCTCTGATAAAAACCCGTGGGTTTGCAAAGAACCTTGGTATCGGATAAAATTACATCGTAATCACCCACAGTGTTGTAACAGTGATCAGCTACGACAGAAGATTTCATTCTGCCGTGTTTCAAATCTGATTTGTGCTCGCGAATTCGGTTAGAGACAAGTCGTTTCGTCTCCCCGATATAGCAGTCACCACAGGTGCAGGTGAATTTGTAAACTCCGGGGTACTGTAAGTCAGGAATGACATCCTTCACGAATCAAACCAAACATTAAACTAATTTTCAACGGTACAGTATATTTTTTCAAGTAGTGGTATCCCAAACTTTCGCAGCTGCTTAAATTCCCTTTTCACACCATCAATATGCAAACTCCCCCCCTCCCCCCTCGCAGGTCTGCACATGCCCCCCCCCTGTACATTGTTCATCATGCTAAGTCCGCCAATTAAATGCAAATTTTTATGCTAATTCCTTCGTCAAGGCGCTCTGCTTCCTCTCACACAGCTTAAAGGTCGCAGTCTGAACTTGGCTGTGTTCACTCCATCGCTGTCCTCTAGACAGTCTGGTCCCTTCACCTGATGACTTTACCGAATAGAACCAAACAGTATGGATCCTTGCAGTCACGAAAGCTTTAAATCTAGAATTGATAACCTCTACGGGGAGGGCTTTCACCTATCTGTTAGAGCTTTTAACAGACAACGGGACAAGAAGTCACAGCTCATCGAGACGCTGACCTTCCTCAAAAGATGCCGCGATCACAAGGTAATACCCATCGCTTTCACACTCACTTCTGCTGCTGTATCTTCTCCGAATTCTAAACAGATTCTGTTTAAGACCAGCCTATCTTTAATCTCAGAGAGGATAAGGCTACTTCAATTTGAACTCGATACTTTAGACAGGACTCTCCTACAAGCTCATTTAATGTTAACAGAAAAAATGTCACCTTCTGATTGGAATCACGTAGACAACATGACTGCTTCTTCTGCTGATTCACTGTCAGTCAAATGTAAATCTAACCTGATTTCTAAATTCAACCACCTATCAAAGAAGAACCCAGTTCCACATATAACAAAACTAGACGTCAACAAAATCGTCATTAATCAGAGTAGCACCCCGATTTCGGACAATCTGAAAACAGTACTGGCTAGAGGGCTGAATTTTGCTGCCACCCCAAAACACATACCAGTAGATGATATCATCTCTCAGGTCGATGTAGCCCTCAAAGGCGTAGGACACATCCAAGCAGACGTTGCGAGAGCTGCAATAGCCACTATTCTTAAGAATGCTAAGAAACCCATTAGTAACATCAGCAAAAATGAACGCTCTGAACTCGCGAATTTAAAAAACAGAAGTGATTTAGTCATCCTCTCAGCCGATAAAGGCAACGCTACTGTAAATATGGCTAAAGATTCATACAACAACAAAATCCAGAATCTGCTCAACGATGGAAGTTACTCAAAAATCAAAAATAACCCTACTAATAGCCTAGCGATAAAAAACCAACAAGATCATCACAAGTTCGACCTCCCTAATCGACCCAACTAAACGTCCCTCCCTAAAACCTTCTGCTGCAAGACCCCCTAGATTCTATGGTCTTCCCAAGATTCATAAAGAAGGCACCCCACTACGACCCATCGTATCCACGATCAACTCCCCTACCTATAGACTAGCCCGTTTTCTGTCAGATACCTTGCTGTCTTATACTGGCAAGACCGCCTCAGCAGTACTTAACTCAGCACAATTGGTCTCTATGGTCAAAGACGTTGTACTGTCCCCTGACCATATCCTTGTCAGCTTTGATGTGGTCTCTTTGTTCACCAAGGTCCCAGACCTGATACCATTGAAATAATTGAAAATTTGGTCCAATATGGACTAGACCCCGATACACCTGCACTGGTTAGGCACTGCCTCAACGATAACCTACTTTACTTGAATGGCTCCTTCTATAAACAAAATGAGGGTACCCCCATGGGATCCCCCTTGTCACCAGTGATAGCCAATATTTTCATGGAGAAATTTGAATCAGACGCCATCCAGACTTCCACCCTCAGACCTTCCCTGTGGATGAGATATGTAGACGACACTTTCCTCATTTGGCCACATGGCCTCCCGGCTTTGAACCTTTTCCTAGACCACATTAATTCCAGACACCCCGCCATCAAATTCACCATGGAAGTGGAGAAAGATGGCAAGCTGCTATTCTTGGATGTTCTGTTTGAGAGGAGACCTGATGGCTCATTGGGACATTCTGTCTACAGGAAACCCACCCACACAGATTCCTACTTGAAACCTGATTCCCATCACCACCCGATGCAAAAGAATTATCTCATCAAAACGTTATACCACAGGGCTCATTGCATTTCGGACCAACACCACCTGACCAGTGAATTAAAACATGTACATCTGACCCTAAAAAGGAATGGATACTCTGATCTGTACCATCCGCCAAGCTGTTTCTCCCTCCATACAAAAACAACCACTTGATACTCCAATCAAAACCATCACACTACCATATCTAGCAGGTGTTACTAAAAAGATCTCCAAAATTCTAAGCAAACACAAGATCCTGGTCCGGTTCAATACAGTACACAAAATCCGTGACCTGATCCCTTCCGTGAAGGATGTCATTCCTGACTTACGGTACCCCGGAGTTTACAAATTGACCTGCACCTGTGGTGACTGCTATATCGGGGAGACGAAACGACATGTCTCTGACCGAATTCGCGAGCACAAATCAGATTTGAAACACGGCAGAAAGAATTCTTCTGCCGTAGCTGATCACTGTTACAACACTGTGGGTGATCACGATATAATGTTCTCCGATACCAAGGTTCTTTGCAAACCCACGGGTTTTTATCAGACATTTGTTAACGAGGCAATTCAGATTTACAAATACAGACACAATTTCAACTGAGAGGATGGTTTCAAATTAAGCAACCATTGGAAAGATCTTCTGAATCAACCCAAACATTAAACTAATTTTCAATGGTACAGTATATTTTTTCAAGTAGTGGTATCCCAAACTTTCGCAGCTGCTTAAATTCCTTTTCACACCATCAATATGTAAACTCCTCCCCTCGCAGGTCTTCACATGCTCCCCCCCTGTACATTATTCATCATGCTAAGTCCGCCAATTAAATGCAAATTTTTATGCTAATTCCTTTGTCAAGGTGTTCTGCGTCCTCTCACACAGCTTAAAGGTCGCAGTCTGAGCTTGGCTGTGTTCACTCCAGCGCTGTCCTCTAGACAGTCTGGTCCCTTCACCTGATGAAGGCCACTTGTGTTGTAGCCGAAACGTCGTGATTTTTTTCATTTTTTGTTGTTTTTTACGTGACTTTACCAAATAGAACCAAACAGTATGAACCCCACACTGGCCGTGTGATCAATACAATCACGCAGTTTCCCCAGCACACCTTCCTACTCCACTACATCTTTACCAGGTAAGTCCCCACTGAGCTATGTAGCTTTCTTTTTTTCAGAAGCCACCTGGCCATCACAAATGATAGCCCAAGGGTGATTGTTACATTGGGGAAACGAAACGATATATCTTGAACCGTGTCCGTGAGCACAAGGCAGATCTGAAACATGGCAGAACCAATACCTCTGCCATAGCTGACCATTGTTATAACGCTGTGGGCTCGCATGATATTGTTTTTTTCCGAGACCAAGGTGCTCTGCAAACCTTCGGGCTACTAGCAAAGGTTTGTTCATGAAGCCATCCAGATGTATAAACACAGACATATCTTCAACCGAGAAAATTGATTCAAATTGAGCAATCATTGGAAAGATGTTATTAACCAGGTAAAACCTTAACTGCTTCATGGTGTTGCCTTCACTTTCCGCATCTCCAATTTCTTCAGCTTCCCACTCCCCTCCCCATACCCCTCCCCCTCTTTCTCTCCTCCCTGGCTCCTCCCCCCTTCTCTTACCTATATAGTCTCTTGCTTACAGCAGCTCTTTTGCCCACTTCAGCAATTGTTTCTTGCTGTGGTTTGTCCCACCTGATGATGGACGCTTGTGTTGTGCCCGAAGCATCGTGATTTAATTTATTTTATATTTTATGCCTATGTGACTTTACCGAAAGAACCAAAGAGTATAGCCCAAGGGAGTTTGTGTAGGTGGGAGCGGTGGTGTAGCACAGTAGGGGGCACAGGTGGTGCATCGGCCAGTCATCTCAGTCAAGCAACCAATGGCAACCTGGGTCTGTCTGTCTGTGACCTCCTGCTGCCAGCGGGCGTTCGACGCTTCATGTGGCCTTAACCTGCACGTAGCCTGGCACGAGCGCCGTGGTGACATCACCACTTCGTGGCGAATGGCGGTTGTTGTTTATGGTCGTCTCACGGTTAGCGCTACGCTGCACTACGAACCCAGCGACCCGAGTTCAATTCCCGCTCACGGCCAACACTGGTGACGATTCCGTTCCTGGGCCTCCCCTTGGTCGACTCAGCCTCAAATGAGTACCTGGTGCATTGTGTAAACATCGCCACTGGGGAGATAAAGGCGGACGGATGTGGTGCTGGCCACACACCCCCCTTCGTGTATCAAAGGTGCTGCTCGTTAACAGCACTTGCACCCGACAGTCCTGTCGAAGGCTACATGGGGGATCTTTGTCTTTGTTTGGTGGTGCAGCTGAGCAGGCGCAACTGCACAGCGAGTACTTCTACCGCAAGGCGCACGAGGCCAAGAAGATTTTAATGGAGGAGAAGGCACGGCTCAAGAGGGCGCTCGATGGTAACGGGCAGCGAGAAGGATCTAGAGATGGGCTCACGACGACAAGACGGACGAGAGACAGCGAGACAGACTAGAGACGGATCTAGAGACAATGAGACACGCAAGATGGACTAAGATGGGACAAGACGGTCTGACAATACAGGCGAGAAGAAAACCGCGCTTGGAAAGTGTTTCCGAATGAATCCATGCGTGCGCATGATTTTCCTTCCTTGTTAATTCTCCTCCGCCCGACCCACACCCACTGCCCCCCCTCCCCCGTCCCCTGACGTCGTCACCGTAGAAAACCTGGTGCTGCCTATGGACCTGCGGTGGGAGGCGCTTGAACTCCAGAAGGCCGTGGAGTTCGACGACCAGAGAGGGGAGGGTGAGCTCACATCCCTCACCATCGGGTCTCCTCGCATCTCTCTCTCTCTTCCTTCCTGCGAGACTCTCGAGGCAGGGGGATAAGCGTCGCGCGTCTCCGCCCGCTAGACACGCCGAGTCGGCGCGCATCCACGGCTCGTCGTCGGTCCTTCCTGCCAAGCGGTGGCACCGTGTTTTGCCGCAGAGGTTCGCGGTTCGAGAACGGCGGGCCCTCAACCCCCCCCCCCCCACCGGTTTAATGGGTTTAATGCCGCAGTTGCGTTGACCGTAAATACCGCACGGCGATTGCTTCCCAAGTGGACTTTGAAAAATCCCGTGGCGTGAACGCGGAAAAGAGTCCGCCGTGTGTGTGTGGTGGCTGGCGTAAATTTTGGTCGAATGTCGAATGAAGGCGGTGGTCACCACATCACGTGTACTTCTGGAGCGGTCTTCCTTCTGGAGCAGCCTTCCTTACAATATTAGGAAGCCATTGGAGCTTTGCACTTTTAAATCATCGACTAGATTGACAAACTCATTTCTTGAGAACTGCTTTTTGTGGTTAGTTTGTCACACTTCCGATTACCACGGTTGGCTATGTGCTGTAACAAAGAGGTTTAACATACACTGACCCACTCATTCACTCACTCATCATCTTACTCAATTTACCCACTCAACCGCCATATCAATCACCTACTCTTGCAATTGGGACTCTTCCAGGTCTCATTAGTGCTCAGCTGGCTACACAAAATCAACGAGATCACTGCAGAGTGATATTCTAAAACATTCCTGGTCGCTCCTTCCATCCACCCATACACACACCTTCACTCACCCGCACGGGGAAGTATGACAAATGATCACCTACCCTCTCTGTCCCCCCTGCCCCATCTACCCCCTCTCTCTATCCACACCCCCCCCCCCCCCGTGTCAGTAGGAGTGAGCAGCCACATGGATGACGAATACCGCTGAGCTGGCGTGAAGGACCCACACATCATGGTGACGACCTCTCGCGACCCCGGCTCCCTCCTCAAGCAGTTCATCAAGATGCGGGCACGGGGTCACAGGGGCTACAGGGTTTGGGGTCACATGAGGGATGTGGGTCCCCGTGTATTGCGTGTGTACAAACGCGCAAAGACAGAGGTCCCCCATATAGCCTTAACAGGCTCTTGGGGCAGGTGCTGTTTGCGAGGGTTTGGGTGGCCAGCATCACGACTGGCCGCCTTTATCTCTCTAGTGATGATGTTTACACACAGCACTAGGTACTCATTTGAGGCTGAGTCGATCTAGGGGAGGCCCAGGACCAGTTCAGATAATCGCCACTGGTGTTGGCTATAAACAGAAATCAACCTCGGATTACCAGGTTTGTGGGGCAGCATGCTAACTGCTAAATTATCGCACACACACACATGTTCTCTATCGGCTTTAGAATCAGTTCCTTGCACCTCACACGAGCCGTGTCGACCAATCATCGGGCTTGTGCAGTGTGAGACAACTCGCATCCGTTGAGTTAACCTGAAGAAATCTAGTTATTGGTGAAAGGTGGAGGCTGTGTGGGGAGGTGGGGGGTCGTCAGTGGTGGAGCGTTGGACACTTTGGTTTGGTGCATGCAGCTTTTGTCAACTTCATTCCTCGCGATTCAGTCCGCCTTTATCCTATGATCGATCCTTTCCATTGATCGAAAAATGTATCTACTGTAGCACTGTACGCACGGTCGGTGGTCACGGGAAAGATGTACCATTGGGGGCACCACTGTGGCGAGATGTTAACTTCCTCACGTGGTATACAGGAGATCGTAGGTTCAATCCTGACCCTGATGCCTGCTGTATATTTGGAGCTGCGTGTCTCTCTTTTTGACGAGTCGCGTGGATTTCTGTCCAGGTCTTCCTGTTTTTCCCTCTGCATTTAGAATCAACGTCCGTTTAAGAGTATTTGGCTGCTATAAATTTCCACATGACGATAAGCCACTTAGTTGAGCTATGATTTGTGGCCAGGTCGCTTCTGGAAAAGAGCTGCATAGCTGAGTGGGCCTTACCTGGTAAAATAAAAATAGTAAAGTTTTTCCAATGGCGCATCCCAGTTGTGCCAACACGGGGTTTGGCGACCGCGTATACCGGTACGGCTCGGCTTCCGCAATGGAAAAAACAAACAACACAACCCGAGTCGGATGCAGTGGGGGGGCGGGGAGGTGGGGGGGGCGAAAGCAGCGTGGCCGGGACGGACGCCGGTGGGAAGAGCGGACTCGGCGTGTGACCACTTGCTGTCATGTTACCACACCACCCTCCCACCACCACCGCAGGAGATGAAGCTGATCCTGCCGAACGCTCAGCCGATGAACCGCGGAGGCCACAAGCTGGAGGCGCTGGTGCGGGCGTGCTGCGCCAACACCGTCACCGACTTCATCATCCTGCATGAGCACCGCGGTATGCCAGGCACGCGCACGCACCGCAGTCGACAAAGCTCCCCCGTGTAGCCTTTAACAGGCTGTCAGGGCAAGTGCTGTTTGTCGAGTGACCTACGAAGGCCGGCAGAGCACACAGCGGGGTGGGTGGTGTGGTCATTACCGCATCTGGCCCCTTTTGTCTCCCCACTGTCGATGCTTGGACACACCGGAAATCGAAGTCAGGTCACCGGATTTGTAGTGTAATGAGATAGCCACTCCGCTCCCGCTCCCCGGTGTGATGCATGGTGTGACGTGTGTGATGCGGTGCAACAGACAGGGGATGGAGGTGTATTTAACTGTGTGTACGATGTGCGGTGTGTAGTATGATGCTGCAGACGGGGGATTGCGGTGTCTTAACTGTCTGTGCAGTGTTATGTGGTGTGATGCCGCAGATGGTATGGCAGTGTGTCTAACTCTCTAGTACACTGTCTGTGTGACACCTGTGGTGTGTCTAACTCTCCGGCGTGCTGTCCATGTGACACGTGGTACGATGCCACAGACGGGATAGTGATGTGCCACCTGCCGCTGGGCCCCACGGCGTACTTGACGCTGTCTAGCGTGGTGATGCGGCACGACATCCGGACGTGGACACGATGTCCAAGGCATTGCCACACCTCGTGATGCACAACTTCACGTCACGACTCGGAAAGAGGGTGCGTGCGGGTACCGTGCCAGTCTCACCCACATCTTCCTCGCCAATCCCCCAAGCACAAGATCCCTCGTATAGCCTATAACCCTTTCTCATTTCCATGATGTACATATACGTCATCGAAACGGAACCGTAAGAAAAACTCAAGTATGTCTTCTGAACCCTGAAGACATACCGAGGCTCCCATAAGGCCATGCGGGAGGGCGTGTGACATAGTTTTGTTCCATACAGTGCCGGTCGTGTTACTATGGTTCTCTGCGGTGAGGGCAATGTATTTTTAAAACAGCAGAGCTACACCTCTATAAATAAAATAAACGCCGAGCCGCTCGCGCGTACCGAGATTCAGCGGTGAACGTGACACCTACCACCCGGCAATTTGCAGATGTCTCGGAATGGGAAAGAGTGAGCAGACTTTTGGGCCAGGTACTGTGTGTCCGCCTGTATATTCGGAGTTTGCATGTTCTCCTCCTGGTCACTTTGATTTTTCTCCGGGTCCTCCGGGTTTTTCCCTACACATTTAGAAACTTGAATTTCGAGTATTTGGCTGCTAAACATTTTTTTGTGAAAAAGAGCTACATAGCTCAGTGGTAAAATAAAAATAGTTTCGTTTTACTTTAGTTTTTGAGTAACGGGACAGAGTTTTTATTTAACGCCATCTCTGAAGCTGAAGGCGCGTAATGTTGTTCATTTGTTAATGCATACGCTGTATTAAACAGGGCGGCCGCTGGCCTCTAACTGGCAAACGTCTGCGAGGACGCTTAATGAGAGTCCAGCGCAGTCCGTGTAACTTGCCGCATCCCCTCCCGTGACTTCTGTGCCCCCCCCCCCCTCCCAACAGGCACAACGTCTACAAGCGCGACGGCAAGGACATCGAGTTGAAGGAGGTGGGACCGTGATTCGAGATGGAGCGCAAGTCTGCCTGACACATTGTTACTCGTCTCCACTTTACACCCCTGCAGAGGCGGTGGAAATTCCACATTCCTTGTGGACTTCCCTACGAAGTGGTTGTAAATTTTATCGACCCCTGAGAGGATGATGGGCTGAATGTAAGAGTCTAGCCTCGGGCTAGGTGGCCCGCGGGTGACTTGTAGAGCGGATCGGAACTTGAGTCGGTGGGGTCGCTGCTCTGGTCGCATTCGCTGTACCGTGACCCGACTCGCATTCCCCCACCCCGGATGCGATGTGTAAATTCAAAGATGATCGGACGTAATGCTGGCCACCCACACCCACCCCTTGGTGTGCCGTGCTGGCTTTCCTACATGCTAACACACGAACAGCGCTTTTCCCACGCCGTCTGTTAAAGGCTGCATGGGGGGGATCTTTGCTTTTGTGTGTCGCGCAGTCTACGAGATTAAACTGGGCACGCTGGACAACGCGGCCACCGCCGAGGTGGAGTGGCCTTGGCGACCGTACATGAACACGGCGAAGAAGAGGAAGTTCCTGAGCGTGGAGTGAGGGAGTGGGGCGACTTCCCCCCCCCCACGGGCCTGGGGGGAGGGGCATTGGGGGGGGGTTTGTCCCTGCAAAGCCGGAGTTGGAGTCGAACCTCGCGGCGCTCTCCGCCGAGGCTCGAGACGTTGAGGAGAGGTCGCCGCGTGGATAGGGCACTGCGTGAATCGCTGTTCCAACCCTCGTCACACACGCGCATCATACGCGTCACACACACATTGCGGATGTACATTTATCAAACACAAACATGCACATCGTCGCATGCGTCGCACACAGAAGCACACAATTGCACAAAAAGACAAAGGTACTCCGTATCGCCGTTAACAGATTGCTGGGGCAAGTGCTGTTAACGGGTAGCACCTATGATGGCCGGCATGGCACAGAAGTGGTTGTGTGGCCAGCCCCACGTCTGGCTGCCTTTTTCCTCCCCAGTTTTGCGATGTTAAACACACCACACCATGTACTCAGATGGCTGAGTTCGTAGTGCGCTAACTGCTGAACCACCGCTCCCCAAACGGTGTACATACACACGTACACAAAACGAAACATTAACATTTATTTAAGTAACAAAAAAGAAAATACCAAGTCAGGCAGATGGAGAAAGTCGCGTGTCGCCGTGCACAGCACTGCTCTCGTAGCTACTCACCTAGGGTGGGAGCTCTTGGCTTCAATGCCACCCGGGATGTTTAGATGTGAAAACCTGCCATAAATAATATTTTTGGGAAGTCACAAGCGCCTTAAGTTGCATCTCATCTCGACCATTTTAATGGGCACCCCCCCCCCCCCCGTAGCTGTCCCCCTGTGGACTAAATAAAGTAACAAAACTAATCTATTTTTATTTAACCAGGTAAGGCCCACTCAGCTGTATAGCTCTCTTTCAGGAACGACCGGGCCACAAATGAAAGCGCTATAAAGTGGCTTGTCACGCAGAAATATATAGCAGCCAAATACTTTTAAACGCATGTTTCTAAATGTGGAGGGAAAAACCGAAGGACCCAGAGAGAAATCCACGCGGTCACGGGGAGAACATGCAAACTCCAGATGTACAGGCGTCGGGATTTAACCCACGACCTCTATACCAGGCGAGGCCCCAAGGTGAATCAGCACTTGGCCTGCGAGCGGGTATTATTAGTCTGTCAGTAGGGGGTAATGATTCCGGATTTCAGTCTCAATTGAAACTGAAATCTGGAACACTTTTGTCATGTTTTGCTCGTCTAAGTGTGTTCATAAAATACAAGTTTGGTCATTGAGAGAGTTATAAATGTCCTATACGCATTTCATGTTTATTGTGTTTATTGTATTTAATGTATGAAGAAAAGAAAATTTTGTATATGCTACAGTATGTTTCACACGTTATTCAGTGACACTGCATATGACGGGCAATGTTTGGGGCAATCGGCCTTCAACATGGAAAATAGATCGAGGCCAAATGACCCGTGGCCACCGCCACTTCAACCGTGGCCCCACCACTTCAACCGTGGCCCCATTGGCACGTTGATGTGTGGCTCTGCCTTCACCTGTGGTGAGAATGAGGCCAGAAAAATTACAGGAGGCCGACTCCATATGAGTCTGTCACGCTCTGGATCTCGCTAATGGGACGTCGGATGAAAATAAAACATGGAAGCGACAAGTTTCTTCTCTGGCGAGGACATTCCCACAAGATTGCCGCCTTTCCCAATTAATGGAATTTAATGCCCCAACATCACCCTGATCCAAACCAGCGGGAGCTGAAATCTTCCAGAAGGTTCAGGATTTATTGGTACAATCGTTCGGATGTTGGTGTCCGCATGGACTTGCATTTTAAACCCCCGGTCCGCTTGACGTCTTTTAAACAATACCTGTGGTCGGGTCTGCTCCCCCACTTTTCTATCCCCTGCTGTTTTTTTTATAACCGGTGTAGTATATGTTGACGGTGTGTGATCACATCGTGATGTTACCGGGCCCTCGAATTGCCTCAAGAAATGAATAAACAACACCTGTCGCTTTGCTGTTGTGATGTCACCACGAGGCGCCGAATGACGGTGGGACGGCGTCGTCGCACTCGTCGAGTGGACAAGGGCTCCGTGAAATGACGGTGCGGATTGCGCCAAGCGTATAGAGGTCGCCGATTGCGCGCCCCTGTGGCTCGACCACTCGTGGGTCCACCTCAAAGTTCCTGTGCCCATTTGAACCTCATTGCCTGCGATGATGCTGCTGCTGCCATGGAAGAACACACGTGGCGCCCTCTTGTCTCTACATGTTGTCTTTCACGTCCCATCGCAGTTTTCAGGTCACTTGATGTTTACAGCCTCCGGTAAGGAGGCAGTGAGGTTCAGCCGCTCGATTTTTCTTCCTTTAGTGCACAGTACCGTACACGGATACGGGCACAGTACGACACCGTAGCTTTATTGATTGTTCAACGAAAAAGACCATCCCTCGCCCAATCTAGTTACCTATACGATGTAATATATCGCGAGACATTTGTTAACGTAAAAAAAATGGAACTGTAATGCTGAAAATTATACTCCATGAAACTCGGGGTTTTATGGAGTATCTGAGGGCTTCTCAACGCTTCATGCCTCGCCCCCACTGATGCCCTCTTCTCCCCACTCCTACTACTGACGATTGTATGTAGGGTGTGTAGGCATTTACTTCCGACTGTTGTATGTAGGGTGTGTAGGGTGGTGGTGGTGGTGGGAGTAAATGAGATTTAAAACTGGGTGCTCAACTTGAACTCACCACCACTCACATCATGTATGCACTCATCCGCCATCTCGCTCACTGACCCTGTGTTTCCGTGTTGATGGTGTGAGTCCCTATTGATGCTGTGAGTCTGTTTATCGTGTGAGTCTGTTGATGCTGTGAGTCTGTTGATCGTGGGAGTCTGTGTTGATCATGTGAGTCTGTGTTGATGCTGTGAGTCCGTGTTGATGGCTCGGGGGCACGGTACAGAAGGGCAGTACAACTGTAGAGTAATAGTTGTCCAGCAGCGGCAACTGCGGTGGACGGGGAGTACACACGCCAATGAGCCTCACGCGGGTTTGTCAGCAGGGCGGAGGCACTGGGGCAAGGATCACAGAGACCCTGTCTGGAAGACCCTGGAACCCGCTCGTGGGTTGGAGAAGGGAGGCGCGGCCAGGGCGGAGCCAGGCCGCGCCGAGTCGGATAAAAGTAGCGGAGAGCGAGAGCTCGTGGTTGCAGGTTCTGGGAAGTGGAGTCGTCTCGTTGGCACTGTCTTTGCCGACTTGGTCGCTGCCGTCTTCACTAGATAATTGGGCGGCCGGATAGTTGTTGGCTGTCTCGGTCGATGCCGTCAGTGTAACATGGTGAGGGTTGTGTCTAAGCTAGGCTATTTGACTTGGGAGAAGCGAGGGCGAGTCTGTGAACCTGATGGTGTTAAATAAGGAAGGTGCGGAAGGTACGGGAGAGGATGAGGAAGATCGTGGGATGGATGGGGGAGGATGAGAAGATAGTGGGAGGGACGGGGGAGGAAGGAAGTGGTAGGGATGGGAGAGAAAGAAGGAGATAGCGGGGGGGACGGGAGAGGAAGAGGGAGATAGTGGGAGGGAAGGGGGCGGAAGAGGGAGATAGTGGCAGGAAAGGGGAATGAAGAGGGAGATAGTTGGAGCGACTGAGGAAGTAGAGGGAGATAGTGGGAGTTATTTGGGAGGATTAGGCAGATCGGTTAGAGTAAGAAGGTGATAGTGGGAAGGAAGGGGAAGGAAGAGGGAGAGAGTGCGAGGGATTGGAGATGCAGAGGGAGATAGTGGGAAGGATGGGGGAAGAAAAGGGAGATAGTGCGAGGGACGGGAGAAGAGGGAGATAGTAGAGCCAAGTGGGAGGAAGAGGGAGATAGTGGAAGGTACTGGGGAGGAAGTGGGAGATGGTGGGAGGGACGAGGGAGGAAGAGGGAGATGGTGGGACGGATTGGAGAGTTAGATAGTGGGAGGGACGCGGGAAGAAGAGGGAGATAATAGCAGGGACGAGAGAGGAAGAGGGAGATAGCCACTGATGTTCGCCGTGGCCAGAAATTTAAACTCGGTTCACAAAGTTCATGGTGTAGTGGGTGTTGAGGTGGCATATCCTGGCTGGCCAGGAGAAGGCAGTACAGCAAGTGGGATAAGCACCATCTCTGTCTGCATGGGATAGAGGGTTGCCCCCTTGCACGAGTGGGTTTTCTCTAAGTACTCCTGTATCCCCTCACGTTTATGAACGCTCAGTAATTGCCCAATTGAATTATTGCTATGCACCGCGACGTTCGTTTTGCTATGTCATGTGATCAGAATTGGGCGCCACGGTGGCGAGATGTTAACTATTTTGTAGGGTATCCAGGAGGTCGTGTATTAAATGCTTACCCTGACACCTTTGTATTTGGAGTTTGTATGTTATCTCCCCGTGGTCGCGTGTATTTTTCTCCGAATCCTCCGCGTTTTCCCTCCACATTTATTAACACATTTTTAGAGTATTTGGCTACTAATGTCCACGTAATAAGCCAATTTGTTGAGCTGTAATTGACAAGGCAATGGCCCACCTGTTGATTTGCTCCATGAGGAACTTTTAGGGGGCTCGGGACCGTGGCGCCAAGAAGACCAGCTATTGGACCATGGAGGCACCGAAGGGGGCGGTGTCTCCCCCACACGTAACGCTCGCTATCTGGTCGATAAAAACGTATCAATAGGGTCACAGAGCTTGGGCAATCGTTGGTGCCAGCTTACCAAGTGGCTTCCTTCCTGATTGTCTGTGGTTCCTCGCACCTCTAAGGCCTGCTTGATCACGTTATACGTATAAATATTGTTGTTATCAAGTTCTAAGTGTAAATAATAATTGTTGTTGTTATTACTCGCCTGTTCTAAACATACGCCTGTTGTTATCATTCGCCTGTTATCATTCGCCTGTTTTCATTTGCCTGTTATCATTCGCCTGTTTTAATTGGCCTGTTATAATTTGCCTGTTGTTTTCTACCAAGTAATAAGTATAGTTATTGTTGTTGTTATCATTCGCCTGGTGTTAGTGGTGCACGTCTCAAATCCAGCACTGGGGAAGGCAGCGAGGGTTCGTAAATCACCGCACAATGATGTTGTGAAATCCTCTTCCCGTGGGCGTCGAGGTGCATAACCTGCCTCGCCAGGAGAAGGCAGTACAGCAAGTGGACTCATCGCCATCGTCACCTGTACGGTTTAAAATGCTGCCCCTTCACACACGTGGCTTTTCTCTGGGTGCTCCGATTTCCCCCACTTGTACAAACACTCGTTATTAATTAGCCAATATTGCCTCCATACAGAGTACCGTAGAGCCTGGACAATCGTTGGTGCTGGCTCACCACGTGGCTTCCTTCCTGCATGTCTGTGGCTCCTCACGCCTCTTGAGTCGTTCTTGTGAGCGCTATATAGCTTTAAATAATAACTACAAATACTCGCCAGAAGGTGGTGACGCAAGCCTGCGATCCAGCACTGTAGAAGGCAGCAAGGGTTGGTGGATCACACAGTAAATATTGTGAAACCCCCTTCTCGTGGACATTGAGGTGCCTTCTCCTGGCTGGCCAGGAGAAAGCATCTGACTGGCCAGGAGAAGGCATTATAGCAAGTGGGATCATCGCCATCGTCACCTGTACGGTTTAAAATGCTGCCCCTTCACATACGTTTGTTTTCTCCGGGTGCTCCGGTTTCCCCCCACTTGTGTAAGCATTCGTTATTCATTGATTGAAAACATCTTACAATAAAAACCAAATTCAGGACCTTACTATGACTCAGCGTGGCTTTCCTGGAGTAAGTCTAATTATTATTATAAAGAATTACAGGGGCTGTATGATGACACGACTAGAGAACTGGCTTGCACTGCGGGGAGCTTAATAGTCAACTTGGATTCCGCACCCCTCAATGCCCTTTTTAAGTTCAGTTTGTGCACTTAAGACTCGCACAAACAACCATACTCAGAGAACCATAGATTCCCACTCAGACCCAGAACCAGAAACCCATAGACTCCAACAGAGACCCATACATTCCTTCAGACACTCAGACTCATACGGCGACCCTATATACTGACACAGGGATCCATAGACTCAGACAGAGACCCATACACTCAAAGAGGCCCACAAACTCAGAAATCCATAGACTCGCACAGAGGTCAATAGAATTTAAATCTGAATATTTATTTACAATGGATGAATCCGATGAGCTACAAAGATCTGTTTTCACAGCCGTCCAATCGGGCAGGTCAGAACATAACAAAAAAATACAAAAAATGACAGGAAAGACAAACTGTTCAAAAATAAACAAATTAAACTAAACTATTTTAATCTTATTTGAAGCTTTCGTGAATGCAGGAATCCATACTCTTTGGTTCTTTCGGTAAAGTCACGTAGGTATAAATTAAATAAAATTAAACAAATCACGACGTTTCGATCGCAACACAAGCGATATTTTCAGGTGGGACAACCACAGCAAGAAAATGCTGAAGTCGGCGGGAGAGCTGCCTTGGCAAGAGGTTATACAGGTATGAGATGGGGGAGGAGGCAAGGGGGAGAGAGAGAGGGGAGGGTGTGGGGTAGGGAGAGGAAGGGGGGCCGCGTGAGCGCTAGGAGAAGAGGACGTGAGGCTGGGGTGGGGGGGACGTGGGCGGGGCTAGCAGTAATCGGCAGGTAATGATGGAAACAACAACACAAGTTAAGGCATTACCTGGTTGATAACATCCTTCCAGTGATTGTTTAATTTGTATCCATCTTCTCGATTGCAGTTTTGTCCTTGGCCTCGGAAAATAACAATATCATGCGAGCCCACAGCGTTATAACAATGGCCACTACAGCAGAGGTATTGGTTCTGCCATGTTTCAGATCCGCCTTGTGTTCGCGAACACGGTCCGAGACGTGTCGTTTTATTTCTCCAACGTAACTGCGGCCGAAGTTACAACTCAGTTTGTAGACTCCAGGGTATAGACAAAACTTCAACCGAGAATATGGATACAAATTAAACAATCACTGGAAGGATGCTATCAACCAGGTAATGCCTTAACTTGTGTTGTTGTTTCCATCATTACCTGCCGGTTTTACTGCTGCCCCGCCCATGTCCCCCCACCAGCCTAACGTCCTCTTCCCCTAGCGCTTACGTGCCCCCCCCCTCTTCCTACCCCACACCCCTCCCCTTTTCTCTCTGTCCCCTTGCCTCTTCCCCCCTCTCTTAACTATATAACCTCTTGCCATGGCAGCTCTCCCGCCGACTTCAGCATTTCTTGCTGTGGTTGTCCCACCTGATGAAGATCGCTTGTGTTGCGATCAAAACGTCGCGATTTGTTTTATTTTATTTCTACCTACGTGACTTTACCGAAAGAACCAAAGAGTATGGATCCCTGCAGTCACGAAAACTTCAAATCTACTTTTAACACCCATACCCTCTAAAGAACTAACCCTCAAGACACCTAACCCTTAAAACACCTATACCCCTAAAACGCTAACCTTCTAAACACATAACACTCTAAGCCCCTAACCCTCTAAACCCATAATAAATATATTTTCGGGTTAGATCGTGTAAATATAAATGTGTCGTTAAACCAGACACCACCCGACACAGCCAATTAGTAAAGTTTGTCATGACAATAAAAAGTGCCATTAAGTGTTGGAGAGCAATCCAAAACACCTTTAGTATAAATAATATTAGTTGTCAAAGTCTTGGTGTTAAACCCTCTAAACTCCCAAATCCCAAAACCCCTAACCCTCTAAACCGCTAAACCCCATTACCCTATAAACCCCTAACCCTCAAAACCCCCATATCTCTAAACCCCTAAACACATACAATTATAACCTCCTCAACTCCTAACCATCTAAACCATTCAACCTCTAACAATCGAAACGCATACATCTCTAAACACCTAACTCTCTAAACCCCCAACCCTCTAACCCCAAAATCTTCTAAACTCTAACATTCTAAACACCTAATCCTCTAAACGACCTTACCCTTAAAACCCTAACTGTCTAAAAACCTCTCCCTCGAAAACCCCACCCATAAACCCCCAAAACTCTAACTGTCTAAACCACAAACCCTCTAAACTCCGCAACCCCTAAAACCGTAACCCTCTCGGCACCTAACCTGCTAAACCCCTCACCCTCTAAACTCCTACACCACTAATAGCCCAATCCTCTAAACACCGAACACTATAAAGCCCTTTAACCTTAAAACCCTAACCCTCTAAACCCCTAACCCTTACGTGAGGAACCAGTGACATCTACATCTAAAGAACGTGAAGAACCAGTGGCATCTACATCTGTAAAACGTGACGAACCAGTGGCATCTACATCTGCAAAACGTGAAGAACCAGTGGCATCTACATCTACAGAACGTGAAGAACCAGTGGCATCTACATCTGCAGAACGTGAAGAACCAGTGGCATCTACATCTGTAGAACGTGACGAACCAGTGGCATCTACATCTACAGAACGTGAATAACCAGTGGCATCTACATCTACAGAACGTGAAGAACCAGTGGCATCTACATCTGCAGAACGTGAAGAACCAGTAGCATCTGCATCTGTAAAACGTGACGAACCAGTGGCATCTACATCTGCAAAACGTGAAGAACCAGTGGTATCTACATCTCCAGAACGTGAAGGACCAGTGGAATCTACATCTACAGAACGTGAAGAACCAGTGGCATCTACATCTGCAGAACGTTAAGAACCAGTGGCATCTACATCTGTAGAACGTGACGAACCGTTGGCATCTACATCTGCAGAACGTGAATAACCAGTGGCATCTACATCTACAGAACTTGGAGAACCAGTGGCATCCACATCTGAAGAACGTGAAGAACCAGTGGCATCTACATCTACGGAACGTGAGGGACCAGTGGCATCTACATCTACAGAACGTGAAGAACCAGTGGCGTCTACATCTACAGAACGTGAAGAACCAGTGACATCTACATCTAAAGAACGTGAAGAACCAGTGGCATCTTCATCTACAGAATGTGAAGGACCAGTGGCATCTACTTCTACAGAACACGAAAAACCAGTGACATCTATATCTCCAGAACGTGAAGAACCAGTGGCATCTACATCTGTAGAACTTGACGAACCAGTGACATCTACAGAACGTAAAGAACCAGTGGTATATTCGTCTACAGAATGTGAAGGACCAGTGGCATCTACAACTACAGAATGTGAAGGACCAGTGGCATCTACGTCTACAGAAAGTGAAGAACCAGTGGCATCTACGTCTACAGAACGTGAAGGACTAGTGGCATCTGCGTCTACAGAATGTGACGAACCAGTGGCTTCTACATCTACAGAATGTGAAGAAGCAGTGGCATTTAAATCTACAGAACGTAAAGAACCAGTGGCATCTACATCTGTAGAACGTGATGAACCAGTGGCATTTACATCTACAGAACGTGAAGAACCAGTGGCATCTTCATCTACATAACGTGAAGAACCAGTGGCATATACATCTGCAGAACGTGAAAAACCAGTGGCATCTACATCTACAGAACGTAAAGAACCAGTGGCATCTTCGTCTACAGAACGTGAATAACCAGTGGCATATACATCTACAGAACGTGAAGAACCAGTGGCATCTACATCTGCAGAAGGTGAAGAACCAGTGGCATCTACATCTGTAAAACGTGACGAACCAGTGGCATCTACATCTGCAAAACGTGAAGAACCAGTGACATCTACATCTACAGAACGTGAAGAACCAGTGACATCTACATCTACACAACGTGAAGAACCAGTGGAATCTGCATCTAACGAACGTGCAGTGGCATCTACATCTACAGAATGTGAAGAACCAGTGGCATCTACATCTGCAGAACGTGAAGAACCAGTGGCATCTACATCTGCAGACCGTGAAGAACCAGTGGCATCTACATCTGTAGAACGTGAAGAACCAGTGGCATCTACATCTACAGAACGTGAAGAACCAGTGACATCTACATCTAAAGAACGTGAAGAACCAGTGGCATATTCGTCTACAGAATGTGAAGGATCAGTGGCATCTACAGCTACAGAACGTGAAGAACCAGTGGCATCTACATCTACAGAAAGTGAAGAACCAGTGGCATCTACATCTACAGAAAGTGAAGAACCAGTGGCATCTACATCTAAAGAAAGTGAAGAACCAGTGGCATCTACGTCTACAGAACGTGAATGACCAGTGGCATCTGCGTCTACAGAATGTGAAGAACCAGTGGCATCTGCGTCTACAGAATGTAACGAACCAGTGGCTTCTACATCTACAGAATGTGAAGAACCAGTGGCGTCTACATCTACAGAACGTGAAGAACCAGTGACATCTACATCTGCAGACCGTGAAGAACCAGTGGCATCTACATCTGTAGAACGTGAAGAACCAGTGGCATCTACATCTACAGAACGTGAAGAACCAGTGGCATCTACGTCTACAGAATGTGAAGGACCAGTGGCATCTACTTCTACAGAACGCGAAAAACCAGTGACATCTATATCTCCAGAACGTGAAGAACCAGTGGCATCAACATCTGTAGAACTTGACGAACCAGTGACATCTACATCTACAGAACGTGAAGAACCAGTGGCATATTCGTCTACAAAATGTGAAGGATCAGTGGGATCTACAGCTACAGAACGTGAAGAACCAGTGGCATCTACATCTACAGAAAGTGAAGAATCAGTGGCATCTACATCTGCAGAACGTGAAGAACCAATGGCATATTCGTCTACAGAATGTGAAGGACCAGTGGCATCTACATCTACAGAACGTGAAGAACCAGTGGCATCTACATCTACAGAAAGTGAAGAACCAGTGGCATCTACATCTAAAGAAAGTGAAGAACCAGTGGCATCTATGTCTACAGAACGTGAAGGACCAGTGGCATCTGCGTCTACAGAATGTAAAGAAGCAGTGGCATCTAAATCTACAGAAAGTGAAGAACCAGTGGCATCTACATCTGTAGAACGTGATGAACCAGTGGCATCTACATCTACAGAACGTGAAGAACCAGTGGCATCTTCATCTACATAACGTGAAGAACCAGTGGCATATACATCTGCAGAACGTGAAGACCCAGTGGCATTTACATCTACAGAACATGAAGAACCAGTGGCATCTTCGTCTACAGAACGTGAAGGAACAGTGGCATCTACATCTGCAGAACGTGAAGAACCAGTGGCATCTACATCTACAGAACGTGAAGAACCAGTGGCATCTACATCTGCAGAACGTGAAGAATCAATGGCATATTCGTCTACAGAATGTGAAGGACCAGTGGCATCTACATCTACAGAACGTGAAGAACCAGTGGCATCTACATCTACAGAAAGTGAAGAACCAGTGGCATCTACGTCTATAGAACGTGAATGACCAGTGGCATCTGCGTCTACAGAATGTGAAGGACCAGTGGCATCTACATCTACAGAACGTGAAGAACCAGTGGCATCTACATCTACAGAAAGTGAAGAACCAGTGGCATCTACATCTAAAGAAAGTGAAGAACCAGTGGCATTTACGTCTACAGAACGTGAATGACCAGTGGCATCTGCGTCTACAGAATGTGAAGAACCAGTGGCATCTGCGTCTACAGAATGTAACGAACCAGTGGCTTATACATCTACAGAATGTGAAGAACCAGTGGCGTCTACATCTACAGAACGTGAAGAACCAGTGACATCTACATCTACAGACCGTGAAGAACCAGTGGCATCTACATCTGTAGAACGTGAAGAACCAGTGGCATCTACATCTACAGAACGTGAAGAACCAGTGGCATCTACGTCTACAGAATGTGAAGAATCAGTGGCATCTACATCTGCAGACCGTGAAGAACCAGTGGCATCTACATCTGTAGAACGTGAAGAACCAGTGGCATCTACATCTACAGAACGTGAAGAACCAGTGGCATCTACATCTACAGAACTTGGAGAACCAGTGGCATCCACATCTGAAGAACGTGAAGAACCAGTGGCATCTACATCTACGGAACGTGAGGGACCAGTGGCATCTACATCTACAGAACGTGAAGAACCAGTGGCGTCTACATCTACAGAACGTGAAGAACCAGTGACATCTACATCTAAAGAACGTGAAGAACCAGTGGCATCTTCATCTACAGAATGTGAAGGACCAGTGGCATCTACTTCTACAGAACACGAAAAACCAGTGACATCTATATCTCCAGAACGTGAAGAACCAGTGGCATCTACATCTGTAGAACTTGACGAACCAGTGACATCTACAGAACGTAAAGAACCAGTGGTATATTCGTCTACAGAATGTGAAGGACCAGTGGCATCTACAACTACAGAATGTGAAGGACCAGTGGCATCTACGTCTACAGAAAGTGAAGAACCAGTGGCATCTACGTCTACAGAACGTGAAGGACTAGTGGCATCTGCGTCTACAGAATGTGACGAACCAGTGGCTTCTACATCTACAGAATGTGAAGAAGCAGTGGCATTTAAATCTACAGAACGTAAAGAACCAGTGGCATCTACATCTGTAGAACGTGATGAACCAGTGGCATTTACATCTACAGAACGTGAAGAACCAGTGGCATCTTCATCTACATAACGTGAAGAACCAGTGGCATATACATCTGCAGAACGTGAAAAACCAGTGGCATCTACATCTACAGAACGTAAAGAACCAGTGGCATCTTCGTCTACAGAACGTGAATAACCAGTGGCATATACATCTACAGAACGTGAAGAACCAGTGGCATCTACATCTGCAGAAGGTGAAGAACCAGTGGCATCTACATCTGTAAAACGTGACGAACCAGTGGCATCTACATCTGCAAAACGTGAAGAACCAGTGACATCTACATCTACAGAACGTGAAGAACCAGTGACATCTACATCTACACAACGTGAAGAACCAGTGGAATCTGCATCTAACGAACGTGCAGTGGCATCTACATCTACAGAATGTGAAGAACCAGTGGCATCTACATCTGCAGAACGTGAAGAACCAGTGGCATCTACATCTGCAGACCGTGAAGAACCAGTGGCATCTACATCTGTAGAACGTGAAGAACCAGTGGCATCTACATCTACAGAACGTGAAGAACCAGTGACATCTACATCTAAAGAACGTGAAGAACCAGTGGCATATTCGTCTACAGAATGTGAAGGATCAGTGGCATCTACAGCTACAGAACGTGAAGAACCAGTGGCATCTACATCTACAGAAAGTGAAGAACCAGTGGCATCTACATCTACAGAAAGTGAAGAACCAGTGGCATCTACATCTAAAGAAAGTGAAGAACCAGTGGCATCTACGTCTACAGAACGTGAATGACCAGTGGCATCTGCGTCTACAGAATGTGAAGAACCAGTGGCATCTGCGTCTACAGAATGTAACGAACCAGTGGCTTCTACATCTACAGAATGTGAAGAACCAGTGGCGTCTACATCTACAGAACGTGAAGAACCAGTGACATCTACATCTGCAGACCGTGAAGAACCAGTGGCATCTACATCTGTAGAACGTGAAGAACCAGTGGCATCTACATCTACAGAACGTGAAGAACCAGTGACATCTACGTCTACAGAATGTGAAGGACCAGTGGCATCTACTTCTACAGAACGCGAAAAACCAGTGACATCTATATCTCCAGAACGTGAAGAACCAGTGGCATCAACATCTGTAGAACTTGACGAACCAGTGACATCTACATCTACAGAACGTGAAGAACCAGTGGCATATTCGTCTACAAAATGTGAAGGATCAGTGGGATCTACAGCTACAGAACGTGAAGAACCAGTGGCATCTACATCTACAGAAAGTGAAGAATCAGTGGCATCTACATCTGCAGAACGTGAAGAACCAATGGCATATTCGTCTACAGAATGTGAAGGACCAGTGGCATCTACATCTACAGAACGTGAAGAACCAGTGGCATCTACATCTACAGAAAGTGAAGAACCAGTGGCATCTACATCTAAAGAAAGTGAAGAACCAGTGGCATCTATGTCTACAGAACGTGAAGGACCAGTGGCATCTGCGTCTACAGAATGTAAAGAAGCAGTGGCATCTAAATCTACAGAAAGTGAAGAACCAGTGGCATCTACATCTGTAGAACGTGATGAACCAGTGGCATCTACATCTACAGAACGTGAAGAACCAGTGGCATCTTCATCTACATAACGTGAAGAACCAGTGGCATATACATCTGCAGAACGTGAAGACCCAGTGGCATTTACATCTACAGAACATGAAGAACCAGTGGCATCTTCGTCTACAGAACGTGAAGGAACAGTGGCATCTACATCTGCAGAACGTGAAGAACCAGTGGCATCTACATCTACAGAACGTGAAGAACCAGTGGCATCTACATCTGCAGAACGTGAAGAATCAATGGCATATTCGTCTACAGAATGTGAAGGACCAGTGGCATCTACATCTACAGAACGTGAAGAACCAGTGGCATCTACATCTACAGAAAGTGAAGAACCAGTGGCATCTACGTCTATAGAACGTGAATGACCAGTGGCATCTGCGTCTACAGAATGTGAAGGACCAGTGGCATCTACATCTACAGAACGTGAAGAACCAGTGGCATCTACATCTACAGAAAGTGAAGAACCAGTGGCATCTACATCTAAAGAAAGTGAAGAACCAGTGGCATTTACGTCTACAGAACGTGAATGACCAGTGGCATCTGCGTCTACAGAATGTGAAGAACCAGTGGCATCTGCGTCTACAGAATGTAACGAACCAGTGGCTTATACATCTACAGAATGTGAAGAACCAGTGGCGTCTACATCTACAGAACGTGAAGAACCAGTGACATCTACATCTACAGACCGTGAAGAACCAGTGGCATCTACATCTGTAGAACGTGAAGAACCAGTGGCATCTACATCTACAGAACGTGAAGAACCAGTGGCATCTACGTCTACAGAATGTGAAGAATCAGTGGCATCTACATCTGCAGACCGTGAAGAACCAGTGGCATCTACATCTGTAGAACGTGAAGAACCAGTGGCATCTACATCTACAGAACGTGAAGAACCAGTGACATCTACATCTAAAGAACTTGAAGAACCAGTGGCATATTCGTCTACAGAATGTGAAGGATCAGTGGCATCTACAGCTACAGAACGTGAAGAACCAGTGGCATCTACATCTACAGAAAGTGAAGAACCAGTGGCATCTACATCTACAGAAAGTGAAGAACCAGTGGCATCTACATCTAAAGAAAGTGAAGAACCAGTGGCATCTACGTCTACAGAACGTGAATGACCAGTGGCATCTGCGTCTACAGAATGTGAAGAACCAGTGGCATCTGCGTATACAGAATGTAACGAACCAGTGGCTTCTACATCTACAGAATGTGAAGAACCAGTGGCGTCTACATCTACAGAACGTGAAGAACCAGTGACATCTACATCTGCAGACCGTGAAGAACCAGTGGCATCTACATCTGTAGAACGTGAAGAACCAGTGGCATCTACATCTACAGAACGTGAAGAACCAGTGACATCTACATCTAAAGAACGTGAAGAACCAGTGGCATCTACGTCTACAGAATGTGAAGGACCAGTGGCATCTACTTCTACAGAACGCGAAAAACCAGTGACATCTATATCTCCAGAACGTGAAGAACCAGTGGCATCAACATCTGTAGAACTTGACGAACCAGTGACATCTACATCTACAGAACGTGAAGAACCAGTGGCATATTCGTCTACAGAATGTGAAGGATCAGTGGGATCTACAGCTACAGAACGTGAAGAACCAGTGGCATCTACATCTACAGAAAGTGAAGAACCAGTGGCATCTACATCTGCAGAACGTGAAGAACCAATGGCATATTCGTCTACAGAATGTGAAGGACCAGTGGCATCTACATCTACAGAACGTGAAGAACCAGTGGCATCTACATCTACAGAAAGTGAAGAACCAGTGGCATCTACATCTAAAGAAAGTGAAGAACCAGTGGCATCTATGTCTACAGAACGTGAAGGACCAGTGGCATCTGCGTCTACAGAATGTGAAGAAGCAGTGGCATCTAAATCTACAGAAAGTGAAGAACCAGTGGCATCTACATCTGTAGAACGTGATGAACCAGTGGCATCTACATCTACAGAACGTGAAGAACCAGTGGCATCTTCATCTACATAACGTGAAAAACCAGTGGCATATACATCTGCAGAACGTGAAGACCCAGTGGCATTTACATCTACAGAACATGAAGAACCAGTGGCATCTTCGTCTACAGAACGTGAAGGAACAGTGGCATCTACATCTGCAGAACGTGAAGAACCAGTGGCATCTACATCTACAGAACGTGAAGAACCAGTGGCATCTACATCTGCAGAACGTGAAGAATCAATGGCATATTCGTCTACAGAATGTGAAGGACCAGTGGCATCTACATCTACAGAACGTGAAGAACCAGTGGCATCTACATCTACAGAAAGTGAAGAACCAGTGGCATCTACGTCTACAGAACGTGAATGACCAGTGGCATCTGCGTCTACAGAATGTGAAGGACCAGTGGCATCTACATCTACAGAACGTGAAGAACCAGTGGCATCTACATCTACAGAAAGTGAAGAACCAGTGGCATCTACATCTAAAGAAAGTGAAGAACCAGTGGCATCTACGTCTACAGAACGTGAATGACCAGTGGCATCTGCGTCTACAGAATGTGAAGAACCAGTGGCATCTGCGTCTACAGAATGTAACGAACCAGTGGCTTATACATCTACAGAATGTGAAGAACCAGTGGCGTCTACATCTACAGAACGTGAAGAACCAGTGACATCTACATCTGCAGACCGTGAAGAACCAGTGGCATCTACATCTGTAGAACGTGAAGAACCAGTGGCATCTACATCTACAGAACGTGAAGAACCAGTGGCATCTACGTCTACAGAATGTGAAGAATCAGTGGCATCTACATCTGCAGACCGTGAAGAACCAGTGGCATCTACATCTGTAGAACGTGAAGAACCAGTGGCATCTACATCTACAGAACGTGAAGAACCAGTGACATCTACATCTAAAGAACGTGAAGAACCAGTGGCATATTCGTCTACAGAATGTGAAGGATCAGTGGCATCTACAGCTACAGAACGTGAAGAACCAGTGGCATCTACATCTACAGAAAGTGAAGAACCAGTGGCATCTACATCTACAGAAAGTGAAGAACCAGTGGCATCTACATCTAAAGAAAGTGAAGAACCAGTGGCATCTACGTCTACAGAACGTGAATGACCAGTGGCATCTGCGTCTACAAAATGTGAAGAACCAGTGGCATCTGCGTATACAGAATGTAACGAACCAGTGGCTTCTACATCTACAGAATGTGAAGAACCAGTGGCGTCTACATCTACAGAACGTGAAGAACCAGTGGCATCTACATCTGCAGAACGTGAAGAACCAATGGCATATTCGTCTACAGAATGTGAAGGACCAGTGGCATCTACATCTACAGAACGTGAAGAACCAGTGGCATCTACATCTACAGAAAGTGAAGAACCAGTGGCATCTACATCTAAAGAAAGTGAAGAACCAGTGGCATCTATGTCTACAGAACGTGAAGGACCAGTGGCATCTGCGTCTACAGAATGTGAAGAAGCAGTGGCATCTAAATCTACAGAAAGTGAAGAACCAGTGGCATCTACATCTGTAGAACGTGATGAACCAGTGGCATCTACATCTACAGAACGTGAAGAACCAGTGGCATCTTCATCTACATAACGTGAAGAACCAGTGGCATATACATCTGCAGAACGTGAAGACCCAGTGGCATTTACATCTACAGAACATGAAGAACCAGTGGCATCTTCGTCTACAGAACGTGAAGGAACAGTGGCATCTACATCTGCAGAACGTGAAGAACCAGTGGCATCTACATCTACAGAACGTGAAGAACCAGTGGCATCTACATCTGCAGAACGTGAAGAATCAATGGCATATTCGTCTACAGAATGTGAAGCACCAGTGGCATCTACATCTACAGAACGTGAAGAACCAGTGGCATCTACATCTACAGAAAGTGAAGAACCAGTGGCATCTACGTCTACAGAACGTGAATGACCAGTGGCATCTGCGTCTACAGAATGTGAAGGACCAGTGGCATCTACATCTACAGAACGTGAAGAACCAGTGGCATCTACATCTACAGAAAGTGAAGAACCAGTGGCATCTACATCTAAAGAAAGTGAAGAACCAGTGGCATCTACGTCTACAGAACGGGAATGACCAGTGGCATCTGCGTCTACAGAATGTGAAGAACCAGTGGCATCTGCGTCTACAGAATGTAACGAACCAGTGGCTTATACATCTACAGAATGTGAAGAACCAGTGGCGTCTACATCTACAGAACGTGAAGAACCAGTGACATCTACATCTGCAGACCGTGAAGAACCAGTGGCATCTACATCTGTAGAACGTGAAGAACCAGTGGCATCTACATCTACAGAACGTGAAGAACCAGTGGCATCTACGTCTACAGAATGTGAAGAATCAGTGGCATCTACATCTGCAGACCGTGAAGAACCAGTGGCATCTACATCTGTAGAACGTGAAGAACCAGTGGCATCTACATCTACAGAACGTGAAGAACCAGTGACATCTACATCTAAAGAACGTGAAGAACCAGTGGCATATTTGTCTACAGAATGTGAAGGATCAGTGGCATCTACAGCTACAGAACGTGAAGAACCAGTGGCATCTACATCTACAGAAAGTGAAGAACCAGTGGCATCTACATCTACAGAAAGTGAAGAACCAGTGGCATCTACATCTAAAGAAAGTGAAGAACCAGTGGCACCTACGTCTACAGAACGTGAATGACCAGTGGCATCTGCGTCTACAGAATGTGAAGAACCAGTGGCATCTGCGTATACAGAATGTAACGAACCAGTGGCTTCTACATCTACAGAATGTGAAGAACCAGTGGCGTCTACATCTACAGAACGTGAAGAACCAGTGGCATCTACATCTGCAGAACGTGAAGAACCAATGGCATATTCGTCTACAGAATGTGAAGGACCAGTGGCATCTACATCTACAGAACGTGAAGAACCAGTGGCATCTACATCTACAGAAAGTGAAGAACCAGTGGCATCTACATCT
Organism: Petromyzon marinus; assembly: GCF_048934315.1. Classification (NCBI taxonomy): domain Eukaryota; kingdom Metazoa; phylum Chordata; class Hyperoartia; order Petromyzontiformes; family Petromyzontidae; genus Petromyzon; species Petromyzon marinus. The sequence goes on along the minus strand of NC_133725.1, from coordinate 14,333,252 downwards.
AAAGAAAGTGAAGAACCAGTGGCATCTATGTCTACAGAACGTGAAGGACCAGTGGCATCTGCGTCTACAGAATGTGAAGAAGCAGTGGCATCTAAATCTACAGAAAGTGAAGAACCAGTGGCATCTACATCTGTAGAACGTGATGAACCAGTGGCATCTACATCTACAGAACGTGAAGAACCAGTGGCATCTTCATCTACATAACGTGAAGAACCAGTGGCATATACATCTGCAGAACGTGAAGACCCAGTGGCATTTACATCTACAGAACATGACGAACCAGTGGCATCTTCGTCTACAGAACGTGAAGGAACAGTGGCATCTACATCTGCAGAACGTGAAGAACCAGTGGCATCTACATCTACAGAACGTGAAGAACCAGTGGCATCTACATCTGCAGAACGTGAAGAATCAATGGCATATTCGTCTACAGAATGTGAAGGACCAGTGGCATCTACATCTACAGAACGTGAAGAACCAGTGGCATCTACATCTACAGAAAGTGAAGAACCAGTGGCATCTACGTCTACAGAACGTGAATGACCAGTGGCATCTGCGTCTACAGAATGTGAAGGACCAGTGGCATCTACATCTACAGAACGTGAAGAACCAGTGGCATCTACATCTACAGAAAGTGAAGAACCAGTGGCATCTACATCTAAAGAAAGTGAAGAACCAGTGGCATCTACGTCTACAGAACGGGAATGACCAGTGGCATCTGCGTCTACAGAATGTGAAGAACCAGTGGCATCTGCGTCTACAGAATGTAACGAACCAGTGGCTTATACATCTACAGAATGTGAAGAACCAGTGGCGTCTACATCTACAGAACGTGAAGAACCAGTGCCATCTACATCTGCAGACCGTGAAGAACCAGTGGCATCTACATCTGTAGAACGTGAAGAACCAGTGGCATCTACATCTACAGAACGTGAAGAACCAGTGGCATCTACGTCTACAGAATGTGAAGAATCAGTGGCATCTACATCTGCAGACCGTGAAGAACCAGTGGCATCTACATCTGTAGAACGTGAAGAACCAGTGGCATCTACATCTACAGAACGTGAAGAACCAGTGCCATCTACATCTAAAGAACGTGAAGAACCAGTGGCATATTCGTCTACAGAATGTGAAGGATCAGTGGCATCTACAGCTACAGAACGTGAAGAACCAGTGGCATCTACATCTACAGAAAGTGAAGAACCAGTGGCATCTACATCTACAGAAAGTGAAGAACCAGTGGCATCTACATCTAAAGAAAGTGAAGAACCAGTGGCATCTACGTCTACAGAACGTGAATGACCAGTGGCATCTGCGTCTACAGAATGTGAAGAACCAGTGGCATCTGCGTATACAGAATGTAACGAACCAGTGGCTTCTACATCTACAGAATGTGAAGAACCAGTGGCGTCTACATCTACAGAACGTGAAGAACCAGTGGCATCTACATCTGTAGAACGTGAAGAACCAGTGGCATCTACATCTACAGAACGTGAAGAACCAGTGACATCTACATCTAAAGAACGTGAAGAACCAGTGGCATCTACGTCTACAGAATGTGAAGGACCAGTGGCATCTACTTCTACAGAACGCGAAAAACCAGTGACATCTATATCTCCAGAACGTGAAGAACCAGTGGCATCAACATCTGTAGAACTTGACGAACCAGTGACATCTACATCTACAGAACGTGAAGAACCAGTGGCATATTCGTCTACAGAATGTGAAGGATCAGTGGGATCTACAGCTACAGAACGTGAAGAACCAGTGGCATCTACATCTACAGAAAGTGAAGAAGCAGTGGCATCTACATCTGCAGAACGTGAAGAACCAATGGCATATTCGTCTACAGAATGTGAAGGACCAGTGGCATCTACATCTACAGAACGTGAAGAACCAGTGGCATCTACATCTACAGAAAGTGAAGAACCAGTGGCATCTACATATAAAGAAAGTGAAGAACCAGTGGCATCTATGTCTACAGAACGTGAAGGACCAGTGGCATCTGCGTCTACAGAATGTGAAGAAGCAGTGGCATCTAAATCTACAGAAAGTGAAGAACCAGTGGCATCTACATCTGTAGAACGTGATGAACCAGTGGCATCTACATCTACAGAACGTGAAGAACCAGTGGCATCTTCATCTACATAACGTGAAGAACCAGTGGCATATACATCTGCAGAACGTGAAGACCCAGTGGCATTTACATCTACAGAACATGAACAACCAGTGGCATCTTCGTCTACAGAACGTGAAGGAACAGTGGCATCTACATCTGCAGGACGTGAAGAACCAGTGGCATCTACATCTACAGAACGTGAAGAACCAGTGGCATCTACATCTGCAGAACGTGAAGAATCAATGGCATATTTGTCTACAGAATGTGAAGGACCAGTGGCATCTACATCTACAGAACGTGAAGAACCAGTGGCATCTACATCTACAGAAAGTGAAGAACCAGTGGCATCTACATCTAAAGAAAGTGAAGAACCAGTGGCATCTACGTCTACAGAACGTGAATGACCAGTGGCATCTGCGTCTACAGAATGTGAAGGACCAGTGGCATCTACATCTACAGAACGTGAAGAACCAGTGGCATCTACATCTACAGAAAGTGAAGAACCAGTGGCATCTACATCTAAAGAAAGTTAAGAACCAGTGGCATCTACGTCTACAGAACGTGAATGACCAGTGGCATCTGCGTCTACAGAATGTGAAGAACCAGTGGCATCTGCGTCTACAGAATGTAAGGAACCAGTGGCTTATACATCTACAGAATGTGAAGAACCAGTGGCGTCTACATCTACAGAACGTGAAGAACCAGTGACATCTACATCTGCAGACCGTGAAGAACCAGTGGCATCTACATCTGTAGAACGTGAAGAACCAGTGGCATCTACATCTACAGAACGTGAAGAACCAGTGGCATCTACGTCTACAGAATGTGAAGGACCAGTGGCATCTACTTCTACAGAACGCGAAAAACCAGTGACAACTATATCTCCAGAACGTGAAGAACCAGTGGCATCAACATCTGTAGAACTTGACGAACCAGTGACATCTACATCTACAGAACGTGAAGAACCAGTGGCATATTCGTCTACAGAATGTGAAGGATCAGTGGCATCTACAGCTACAGAACGTGAAGAACCAGTGGCATCTACATCTACAGAAAGTGAAGAACCAGTGGCATCTACATCTGCAGAACGTGAAGAACCAATGGCATATTCGTCTACAGAATGTGAAGGACCAGTGGCATCTACATGTACAGAACGTGAAGAACCAGTGGCATCTACATCTACAGAAAGTGAAGAACCAGTGGCATCTACATCTAAAGAAAGTGAAGAACCAGTGGCATCTACGTCTACAGAACGTGAAGGACCAGTGGCATCTGCGTCTACAGAATGTGAAGAAGCAGTGGCATCTAAATCTACAGAAAGTGAAGAACCAGTGGCATCTACATCTGTAGAACGTGATGAACCAGTGGCATCTACATCTACAGAACGTGAAGAACCAGTGGTATCTTCATCTACATAACGTGAAGAACCAGTGGCATATACATCTGCAGAACGCGAAAAACCAGTGACAACTATATCTCCAGAACGTGAAGAACCAGTGGCATCTACATCTGCAGAACGTGAAGAACCAATGGCATATTCGTCTACAGAATGTGAAGGACCAGTGGCATCTACATCTACAGAACGTGAAGAACCAGTGGCATCTACATCTACAGAAAGTGAAGAACCAGTGGCATCTACATCTAAAGAAAGTGAAGAACCAGTGGCATCTACGTCTACAGAACGTGAAGGACCAGTGGCATCTGCGTCTACAGAATGTGAAGAAGCAGTGGCATCTAAATCTACAGAAAGTGAAGAACCAGTGGCATCTACATCTGTAGAACGTGATGAACCAGTGGCATCTACATCTACAGAACGTGAAGAACCAGTGGTATCTTCATCTACATAACGTGAAGAACCAGTGGCATATACATCTGCAGAACGTGAAGACCCAGTGGCATTTACATCTACAGAACATGAAGAACCAGTGGCATCTTCGTCTACAGAACGTGAAGGAACAGTGGCATCTACATCTGCAGAACATGAAGAACCAGTGGCATCTACATCTACAGAACGTGAAGAACCAGTGGCATCTACTTCTGCAGAACGTGAAGAACCAGTGACATCTACATCTACAGAACGTGAAAAACCAGTGGAATCTGCATCGACAGAACGTGAAGGACCAGTGGCATCAACATCTGTAGAACTTGACGAACCAGTGACATCTACATCTACAGAACGTGAAGAACCAGTGGCATATTCGTCTACAGAATGTGAAGGATCAGTGGCATCTACAGCTACAGAACGTGAAGAACCAGTGGCATCTACATCTACAGAAAGTGAAGAACCAGTGGCATCTACATCTGCAGAACGTGAAGAACCAATGGCATATTCGTCTACAGAATGTGAAGGACCAGTGGCATCTACATCTACAGAACATGAAGAACCAGTGGCATCTACATCTACAGAAAGTGAAGAACCAGTGGCATCTACATCTAAAGAAAGTGAAGAACCAGTGGCATCTACGTCTACAGAACGTGAAGGACCAGTGGCATCTGCGTCTACAGAATGTGAAGAAGCAGTGGCATCTAAATCTACAGAAAGTGAAGAACCAGTGGCATCTACATCTGTAGAACGTGATGAACCAGTGGCATCTACATCTACAGAACGTGAAGAACCAGTGGTATCTTCATCTACATAACGTGAAGAACCAGTGGCATATACATCTGCAGAACGTGAAGACCCAGTGGCATTTACATCTACAGAACATGAAGAACCAGTGGCATCTTCGTCTACAGAACGTGAAGGAACAGTGGCATCTACATCTGCAGAACATGAAGAACCAGTGGCATTTACATCTACAGAACGTGAAGAACCAGTGGCATCTACTTCTGCAGAACGTGAAGAACCAGTGACATCTACATCTACAGAACGTGAAAAACCAGTGGAATCTGCATCGACAGAACGTGAAGGACCAGTGGCATCTACATTTACAGAACGTGAAAAACCAATGGCGTCTACATCTGAAGAACATGAAGAACCAGTGGCATCTATATCTGTAGAACGTGAAGAACCAGTGGCATCTGTGTCTACAGAACGTGAAGGACCAGTGGCATCTACATCTGCAGAACGTGAAGAACCAGTGGGATCTACATCTGTAGAACGTGACGAACCGTTGGCATCTACATCTGCAGGACGTGAAGAACCAGTGGCATCTACATCTACAGAACGTGGAGAACCAGTGGCATCTACATCTGCAGAACTTGAAGAACCAGTGGCATCTACATCTAAAGAAAGTGAAGAACCAGTGGCATCTACGTCTACAGAACGTGAATGACCAGTGGCATCTGCGTCTACAGAATGTGAAGAACCAGTGGCATCTGCGTCTACAGAATGTAACGAACCAGTGGCTTATACATCTACAGAATGTGAAGAACCAGTGGCGTCTACATCTACAGAACGTGAAGAACCAGTGACATCTACATCTGCAGACCGTGAAGAACCAGTGGCATCTACATCTGTAGAACGTGAAGAACCAGTGGCATCTACATCTACAGAACGTGAAGAACCAGTGGCATCTACGTCTACAGAATGTGAAGAATCAGTGGCATCTACATCTGCAGACCGTGAAGAACCAGTGGCATCTACATCTGTAGAACGTGAAGAACCAGTGGCATCTACATCTACAGAACGTGAAGAACCAGTGACATCTACATCTAAAGAACGTGAAGAACCAGTGGCATATTCGTCTACAGAATGTGAAGGATCAGTGGCATCTACAGCTACAGAACGTGAAGAACCAGTGGCATCTACATCTACAGAAAGTGAAGAACCAGTGGCATCTACATCTACAGAAAGTGAAGAACCAGTGTCATCTACATCTAAAGAAAGTGAAGAACCAGTGGCATCTACGTCTACAGAACGTGAATGACCAGTGGCATCTGCGTCTACAAAATGTGAAGAACCAGTGGCATCTGCGTATACAGAATGTAACGAACCAGTGGCTTCTACATCTACAGAATGTGAAGAACCAGTGGCGTCTACATCTACAGAACGTGAAGAACCAGTGGCATCTACATCTGCAGAACGTGAAGAACCAATGGCATATTCGTCTACAGAATGTGAAGGACCAGTGGCATCTACATCTACAGAACGTGAAGAACCAGTGGCATCTACATCTACAGAAAGTGAAGAACCAGTGGCATCTACATCTAAAGAAAGTGAAGAACCAGTGGCATCTATGTCTACAGAACGTGAAGGACCAGTGGCATCTGCGTCTACAGAATGTGAAGAAGCAGTGGCATCTAAATCTACAGAAAGTGAAGAACCAGTGGCATCTACATCTGTAGAACGTGATGAACCAGTGGCATCTACATCTACAGAACGTGAAGAACCAGTGGCATCTTCATCTACATAACGTGAAGAACCAGTGGCATATACATCTGCAGAACGTGAAGACCCAGTGGCATTTACATCTACAGAACATGAAGAACCAGTGGCATCTTCGTATACAGAACGTGAAGGAACAGTGGCATCTACATCTGCAGAACGTGAAGAACCAGTGGCATCTACATCTACAGAACGTGAAGAACCAGTGGCATCTACATCTGCAGAACGTGAAGAATCAATGGCATATTCGTCTACAGAATGTGAAGCACCAGTGGCATCTACATCTACAGAACGTGAAGAACCAGTGGCATCTACATCTACAGAAAGTGAAGAACCAGTGGCATCTACGTCTACAGAACGTGAATGACCAGTGGCATCTGCGTCTACAGAATGTGAAGGACCAGTGGCATCTACATCTACAGAACGTGAAGAACCAGTGGCATCTACATCTACAGAAAGTGAAGAACCAGTGGCATCTACATCTAAAGAAAGTGAAGAACCAGTGGCATCTACGTCTACAGAACGGGAATGACCAGTGGCATCTGCGTCTACAGAATGTGAAGAACCAGTGGCATCTGCGTCTACAGAATGTAACGAACCAGTGGCTTATACATCTACAGAATGTGAAGAACCAGTGGCGTCTACATCTACAGAACGTGAAGAACCAGTGACATCTACATCTGCAGACCGTGAAGAACCAGTGGCATCTACATCTGTAGAACGTGAAGAACCAGTGGCATCTACATCTACAGAACGTGAAGAACCAGTGGCATCTACGTCTACAGAATGTGAAGAATCAGTGGCATCTACATCTGCAGACCGTGAAGAACCAGTGGCATCTACATCTGTAGAACGTGAAGAACCAGTGGCATCTACATCTACAGAACGTGAAGAACCAGTGACATCTACATCTAAAGAACGTGAAGAACCAGTGGCATATTTGTCTACAGAATGTGAAGGATCAGTGGCATCTACAGCTACAGAACGTGAAGAACCAGTGGCATCTACATCTACAGAAAGTGAAGAACCAGTGGCATCTACATCTACAGAAAGTGAAGAACCAGTGGCATCTACATCTAAAGAAAGTGAAGAACCAGTGGCACCTACGTCTACAGAACGTGAATGACCAGTGGCATCTGCGTCTACAGAATGTGAAGAACCAGTGGCATCTGCGTATACAGAATGTAACGAACCAGTGGCTTCTACATCTACAGAATGTGAAGAACCAGTGGCGTCTACATCTACAGAACGTGAAGAACCAGTGGCATCTACATCTGCAGAACGTGAAGAACCAATGGCATATTCGTCTACAGAATGTGAAGGACCAGTGGCATCTACATCTACAGAACGTGAAGAACCAGTGGCATCTACATCTACAGAAAGTGAAGAACCAGTGGCATCTACATCTAAAGAAAGTGAAGAACCAGTGGCATCTATGTCTACAGAACGTGAAGGACCAGTGGCATCTGCGTCTACAGAATGTGAAGAAGCAGTGGCATCTAAATCTACAGAAAGTGAAGAACCAGTGGCATCTACATCTGTAGAACGTGATGAACCAGTGGCATCTACATCTACAGAACGTGAAGAACCAGTGGCATCTTCATCTACATAACGTGAAGAACCAGTGGCATATACATCTGCAGAACGTGAAGACCCAGTGGCATTTACATCTACAGAACATGACGAACCAGTGGCATCTTCGTCTACAGAACGTGAAGGAACAGTGGCATCTACATCTGCAGAACGTGAAGAACCAGTGGCATCTACATCTACAGAACGTGAAGAACCAGTGGCATCTACATCTGCAGAACGTGAAGAATCAATGGCATATTCGTCTACAGAATGTGAAGGACCAGTGGCATCTACATCTACAGAACGTGAAGAACCAGTGGCATCTACATCTACAGAAAGTGAAGAACCAGTGGCATCTACGTCTACAGAACGTGAATGACCAGTGGCATCTGCGTCTACAGAATGTGAAGGACCAGTGGCATCTACATCTACAGAACGTGAAGAACCAGTGGCATCTACATCTACAGAAAGTGAAGAACCAGTGGCATCTACATCTAAAGAAAGTGAAGAACCAGTGGCATCTACGTCTACAGAACGGGAATGACCAGTGGCATCTGCGTCTACAGAATGTGAAGAACCAGTGGCATCTGCGTCTACAGAATGTAACGAACCAGTGGCTTATACATCTACAGAATGTGAAGAACCAGTGGCGTCTACATCTACAGAACGTGAAGAACCAGTGCCATCTACATCTGCAGACCGTGAAGAACCAGTGGCATCTACATCTGTAGAACGTGAAGAACCAGTGGCATCTACATCTACAGAACGTGAAGAACCAGTGGCATCTACGTCTACAGAATGTGAAGAATCAGTGTCATCTACATCTGCAGACCGTGAAGAACCAGTGGCATCTACATCTGTAGAACGTGAAGAACCAGTGGCATCTACATCTACAGAACGTGAAGAACCAGTGCCATCTACATCTAAAGAACGTGAAGAACCAGTGGCATATTCGTCTACAGAATGTGAAGGATCAGTGGCATCTACAGCTACAGAACGTGAAGAACCAGTGGCATCTACATCTACAGAAAGTGAAGAACCAGTGGCATCTACATCTACAGAAAGTGAAGAACCAGTGGCATCTACATCTAAAGAAAGTGAAGAACCAGTGGCATCTACGTCTACAGAACGTGAATGACCAGTGGCATCTGCGTCTACAGAATGTGAAGAACCAGTGGCATCTGCGTATACAGAATGTAACGAACCAGTGGCTTCTACATCTACAGAATGTGAAGAACCAGTGGCGTCTACATCTACAGAACGTGAAGAACCAGTGACATCTACATCTGCAGACCGTGAAGAACCAGTGGCATCTACATCTGTAGAACGTGAAGAACCAGTGGCATCTACATCTACAGAACGTGAAGAACCAGTGACATCTACATCTAAAGAACGTGAAGAACCAGTGGCATCTACGTCTACAGAATGTGAAGGACCAGTGGCATCTACTTCTACAGAACGCGAAAAACCAGTGACATCTATATCTCCAGAACGTGAAGAACCAGTGGCATCAACATCTGTAGAACTTGACGAACCAGTGACATCTACATCTACAGAACGTGAAGAACCAGTGGCATATTCGTCTACAGAATGTGAAGGATCAGTGGGATCTACAGCTACAGAACGTGAAGAACCAGTGGCATCTACATCTACAGAAAGTGAAGAACCAGTGGCATCTACATCTGCAGAACGTGAAGAACCAATGGCATATTCGTCTACAGAATGTGAAGGACCAGTGGCATCTACATCTACAGAACGTGAAGAACCAGTGGCATCTACATCTACAGAAAGTGAAGAACCAGTGGCATCTACATATAAAGAAAGTGAAGAACCAGTGGCATCTATGTCTACAGAACGTGAAGGACCAGTGGCATCTGCGTCTACAGAATGTGAAGAAGCAGTGGCATCTAAATCTACAGAAAGTGAAGAACCAGTGGCATCTACATCTGTAGAACGTGATGAACCAGTGGCATCTACATCTACAGAACGTGAAGAACCAGTGGCATCTTCATCTACATAACGTGAAGAACCAGTGGCATATACATCTGCAGAACGTGAAGACCCAGTGGCATTTACATCTACAGAACATGAACAACCAGTGGCATCTTCGTCTACAGAACGTGAAGGAACAGTGGCATCTACATCTGCAGGACGTGAAGAACCAGTGGCATCTACATCTACAGAACGTGAAGAACCAGTGGCATCTACATCTGCAGAACGTGAAGAATCAATGGCATATTTGTCTACAGAATGTGAAGGACCAGTGGCATCTACATCTACAGAACGTGAAGAACCAGTGGCATCTACATCTACAGAAAGTGAAGAACCAGTGTCATCTACATCTAAAGAAAGTGAAGAACCAGTGGCATCTACGTCTACAGAACGTGAATGACCAGTGGCATCTGCGTCTACAGAATGTGAAGGACCAGTGGCATCTACATCTACAGAACGTGAAGAACCAGTGGCATCTACATCTACAGAAAGTGAAGAACCAGTGGCATCTACATCTAAAGAAAGTTAAGAACCAGTGGCATCTACGTCTACAGAACGTGAATGACCAGTGGCATCTGCGTCTACAGAATGTGAAGAACCAGTGGCATCTGCGTCTACAGAATGTAACGAACCAGTGGCTTATACATCTACAGAATGTGAAGAACCAGTGGCGTCTACATCTACAGAACGTGAAGAACCAGTGACATCTACATCTGCAGACCGTGAAGAACCAGTGGCATCTACATCTGTAGAACGTGAAGAACCAGTGGCATCTACATCTACAGAACGTGAAGAACCAGTGGCATCTACGTCTACAGAATGTGAAGGACCAGTGGCATCTACTTCTACAGAACGCGAAAAACCAGTGACAACTATATCTCCAGAACGTGAAGAACCAGTGGCATCAACATCTGTAGAACTTGACGAACCAGTGACATCTACATCTACAGAACGTGAAGAACCAGTGGCATATTCGTCTACAGAATGTGAAGGATCAGTGGCATCTACAGCTACAGAACGTGAAGAACCAGTGGCATCTACATCTACAGAAAGTGAAGAACCAGTGGCATCTACATCTGCAGAACGTGAAGAACCAATGGCATATTCGTCTACAGAATGTGAAGGACCAGTGGCATCTACATCTACAGAACGTGAAGAACCAGTGGCATCTACATCTACAGAAAGTGAAGAACCAGTGGCATCTACATCTAAAGAAAGTGAAGAACCAGTGGCATCTACGTCTACAGAACGTGAAGGACCAGTGGCATCTGCGTCTACAGAATGTGAAGAAGCAGTGGCATCTAAATCTACAGAAAGTGAAGAACCAGTGGCATCTACATCTGTAGAACGTGATGAACCAGTGGCATCTACATCTACAGAACGTGAAGAACCAGTGGTATCTTCATCTACATAACGTGAAGAACCAGTGGCATATACATCTGCAGAACGCGAAAAACCAGTGACAACTATATCTCCAGAACGTGAAGAACCAGTGGCATCTACATCTGCAGAACGTGAAGAACCAATGGCATATTCGTCTACAGAATGTGAAGGACCAGTGGCATCTACATCTACAGAACGTGAAGAACCAGTGGCATCTACATCTACAGAAAGTGAAGAACCAGTGGCATCTACATCTAAAGAAAGTGAAGAACCAGTGGCATCTACGTCTACAGAACGTGAAGGACCAGTGGCATCTGCGTCTACAGAATGTGAAGAAGCAGTGGCATCTAAATCTACAGAAAGTGAAGAACCAGTGGCATCTACATCTGTAGAACGTGATGAACCAGTGGCATCTACATCTACAGAACGTGAAGAACCAGTGGTATCTTCATCTACATAACGTGAAGAACCAGTGGCATATACATCTGCAGAACGTGAAGACCCAGTGGCATTTACATCTACAGAACATGAAGAACCAGTGGCATCTTCGTCTACAGAACGTGAAGGAACAGTGGCATCTACATCTGCAGAACATGAAGAACCAGTGGCATCTACATCTACAGAACGTGAAGAACCAGTGGCATCTACTTCTGCAGAACGTGAAGAACCAGTGACATCTACATCTACAGAACGTGAAAAACCAGTGGAATCTGCATCGACAGAACGTGAAGGACCAGTGGCATCAACATCTGTAGAACTTGACGAACCAGTGACATCTACATCTACAGAACGTGAAGAACCAGTGGCATATTCGTCTACAGAATGTGAAGGATCAGTGGCATCTACAGCTACAGAACGTGAAGAACCAGTGGCATCTACATCTACAGAAAGTGAAGAACCAGTGGCATCTACATCTGCAGAACGTGAAGAACCAATGGCATATTCGTCTACAGAATGTGAAGGACCAGTGGCATCTACATCTACAGAACATGAAGAACCAGTGGCATCTACATCTACAGAAAGTGAAGAACCAGTGGCATCTACATCTAAAGAAAGTGAAGAACCAGTGGCATCTACGTCTACAGAACGTGAAGGACCAGTGGCATCTGCGTCTACAGAATGTGAAGAAGCAGTGGCATCTAAATCTACAGAAAGTGAAGAACCAGTGGCATCTACATCTGTAGAACGTGATGAACCAGTGGCATCTACATCTACAGAACGTGAAGAACCAGTGGTATCTTCATCTACATAACGTGAAGAACCAGTGGCATATACATCTGCAGAACGTGAAGACCCAGTGGCATTTACATCTACAGAACATGAAGAACCAGTGGCATCTTCGTCTACAGAACGTGAAGGAACAGTGGCATCTACATCTGCAGAACATGAAGAACCAGTGGCATCTACATCTACAGAACGTGAAGAACCAGTGGCATCTACTTCTGCAGAACGTGAAGAACCAGTGACATCTACAGAACGTGAAAAACCAGTGGAATCTGCATCGACAGAACGTGAAGGACCAGTGGCATCTACATTTACAGAACGTGAAAAACCAATGGCGTCTACATCTGAAGAACATGAAGAACCAGTGGCATCTATATCTGTAGAACGTGAAGAACCAGTGGCATCTGTGTCTACAGAACGTGAAGGACCAGTGGCATCTACATCTGCAGAACGTGAAGAACCAGTGGGATCTACATCTGTAGAACGTGACGAACCGTTGGCATCTACATCTGCAGGACGTGAAGAACCAGTGGCATCTACATCTACAGAACGTGGAGAACCAGTGGCATCTACATCTGCAGAACTTGAAGAACCAGTGGCATCTACATCTACGGAACGTGAGGGACCAGTGGCATCTACATCTACAGAACGTGAAGAACCAGTGGCGTCTACATCTACAGAACGTGAAGACCCAGTGACATCTACATCTAAAGAACGTGAAGAACCAGTGGCATCTACGTCTACAGAATGTGAAGGACCAGTGGCATCTACTTCTACAGAACGCGAAAAACCAGTGACATCTATATCTCCAGAACGTGAAGAACCAGTGGCATCTACATCTGTAGAACTTGACGAACCAGTGACATCTACATCTACAGAACGTGAAGAACCAGTGGCATATTCGTCTACAGAATGTGAAGGACCAGTGGCATCTACATCTGTAGAACGTGACGAACCGTTGGCATCTACATCTGCAGGACGTGAAGAACCAGTGGCATCTACATCTACAGAACGTGGAGAACCAGTGGCATCTACATCTGCAGAACGTGAAGAACCAGTGCCATCTACATCTACGGAACGTGAGGGACCAGTGGCATCTACATCTACAGAACGTGAAGAACCAGTGGCGTCTACATCTACAGAACGTGAAGACCCAGTGACATCTACATCTAAAGAACGTGAAGAACCAGTGGCATCTACGTCTACAGAATGTGAAGGACCAGTGGCATCTACTTCTACAGAACGCGAAAAACCAGTGACATCTATATCTCCAGAACGTGAAGAACCAGTTGCATCTACATCTGTAGAACTTGACGAACCAGTGACATCTACATCTACAGAACGTGAAGAACCAGTGGCATATTCGTCTACAGAATGTGAAGGACCAGTGGCATCTACATCTACAGAACGTGAAGAACCAGTGGCATCTACATCTACAGAAAGTGAATAACCAGTGGCATCTACGTCTACCGAACGTGAAGGACTAGTGGCATCTGCGTCTACAGAATGTGACGATCCAGTGGCTTCTACATCTACAGAATGTGAAGAAGCAGTGGCATTTAAATCTACAGAACGTGAAGAACCAGTGGCATCTACATCTGTAGAACGTGATGAACCAGTGGAATCTACATCTACAGAACGTGAAGAACCAGTGGCATCTTCATCTACATAACGTGAAGAACCAGTGGCATATACATCTGCAGAACGTGAAAAACCAGTGGCATCTACATCTACAGAACGTAAAGAACCAGTGGCATCTTCGTCTACAGAACGTGAATAACCAGTGGCATCTACATCTACAGAACGTGAAGAACCAGTGACATCTACATCTAAAGAACGCGAAGAACCAGTGGCATCTACATCTGTAAAACGTGACGAACCAGTGGCATCTACATCTGCAAAACGTGAAGAACCAGTGGCATCTACATCTACAGAACGTGAAGAACCAGTGGCATCTACATCTGGAGAACGTGAAGAACCAGTGGCATCTACATCTGTAGAACGTGACGAACCAGTGGCATCTACATCTACAGAACGTGAATAACCAGTGGCATCTACATCTACAGAACGTGAAGAACCAGTGGCATATACATCTGCAGAACGTGAAGAACCAGTAGCATCTACATCTGTAAAACGTGACGAACCAGTGGCATCTACATCTGCAAAACGTGAAGAACCAGTGGTATCTACATCTCCAGAACGTGAAGGACCAGTGGAATCTACATCTACAGAACGTGAAGAACCAGTGGCATCTACATCTGCAGAACGTTAAGAACCAGTGGCATCTACATCTGTAGAACGTGACGAACCGTTGGCATCTACATCTGCAGAACGTGAATAACCAGTGGCATCTACATCTACAGAACTTGGAGAACCAGTGGCATCCACATCTGAAGAACGTGAAGAACCAGTGGCATCTACATCTACGGAACGTGAGGGACCAGTGGCATCTACATCTACAGAACGTGAAGAACCAGTGGCGTCTACATCTACAGAACGTGAAGAACCAGTGACATCTACATCTAAAGAACGTGAAGAACCAGTGGCATCTACGTCTACAGAATGTGAAGGACCAGTGGCATCTACTTCTACAGAACACGAAAAACCAGTGACATCTATATCTCCAGAACGTGAAGAACCAGTGGCATCTACATCTGTAGAACTTGACGAACCAGTGATATCTACAGAACGTGAAGAACCAGTGGCATATTCGTCTACAGAATGTGAAGGACCAGTGGCATCTACAACTACAGAATGTGAAGGACCAGTGGCATCTACGTCTACAGAAAGTGAAGAACCAGTGGCATCTACGTCTACAGAACGTGAAGGACTAGTGGCATCTGCGTCTACAGAATGTGAAGAAGCAGTGGCATTTAAATCTACAGAACGTGAATAACCAGTGGCATCTACATCTGTAGAACGTGATGAACCAGTGGCATTTACATCTACAGAACGTGAATAACCAGTGGCATCTTCATCTACATAACGTGAAGAACCAGTGGCATATACATCTGCAGAACGTGAAAAACCAGTGGCATCTACATCTACAGAACGTAAAGAACCAGTGGCATCTTCGTCTACAGAACGTGAATAACCAGTGGCATCTACATCTACAGAACTTGAAGAACCAGTGGCATCTACATCTGCAGAACGTGAAGAACCAGTGGCATCTACATCTGTAAAACGTGACGAACCAGTGGCATCTACATCTGCAAAACGTGAAGAACCAGTGACATCTACATCTACAGAACGTGAAGAACCAGTGGCATCTACATCTGCAGAACGTGAAGAACCAGTGGCATCTACATCTGTATAACGTGACGAACCAGTGGCATCTACATCTACAGAACGTGAATAACCAGTGGCATCTACATCTACAGAACGGGAAGAACCAGTGGCATCTACATCTGCATAACGTGAAGAACCAGTAGCATCTACATCTGTAAAACGTGACGAACCAGTGGCATCTACATCTGCAAAACGTGAAGAACCAGTGGTATCTACATCTCCAGAACGTGAAGAACCAGTGGCGTCTACATCTACAGAACGTGAAGAACCAGTGACATCTACATTTAAAGAACGTGAAGAACCAGTGGCATCGACGTCTACAGAATGTGAAGGACCAGTGGCATCTACATCTACAGAACGCGAAAAACCAGTGACATCTATATCTCCAGAACGTGAACAACCAGTGGCATCTACATCTGTAGAACTTGATGAACCTGTGACATCTACATCTGCAGAACGTGAAGAATCAATGGCATATTCGTCTACAGAATGTGAAGGACCAGTGGCATCTACATCTAAAGAACGTGAAGAACCAGTGGCATCTACATCTACAGAAAGTGAAGAACCAGTGGCATCTACATCTACAGAAAGTGAAGAACCAGTGGCATCTACGACTACAGAACGTGAAGGACCAGTGGCATCTGCGTCTACAGAATGTGAAGAACCAGTGGCATCTGCGTCTACAGAAAGTGACGAACCAGTGGCTTCTACATCTACAGAATGTGAAGAAGAAGTGGCATCTAAATCTACAGAACATGAAGAACCAGTGGCATCTACATCTGTAGAACGTGATGAACCAGTGGCGTCTACATCTACAGAACGTGAAGAACCAGTGGCATCTTCATCTACATAACGTGAAGAACCAGTGGCATATACATCTGCAGAACGTGAAAAACCAGTGGCATCTAAATCTACAGAACGTGAAGAACCAGTGGCATCTTCGTCTACAGAACGTGAAGGACCAGTGGCATCTACATCTGCAGAATGTGAAGAACCAGTGGCATCTACATCTTTCGAACGTGACGAACCAGTGGCATCTACATCTACAGAATGTGAAGGACCAGTGGCATCTACATCTACAGAACGCGAAAAACCAGTGACATCTATATCTCCAGAACGTGAAGAACCAGTGGCATCTACATCTGTAACCAGTGACATCTACATCTGCAGAACGTGAAGAAGCAATGGCATATTCGTCTCCAGAATGTGAAGGACCAGTGGCATCTACATCTACAGAACGTGAAGAACCAGTGGCATCTACATCTACAGAAAGTGAAGAACCAGTGGCATCTACATCAACAGAAAGTGAAGAACCAGTGGCATCTACATCTACAGAACGTGAAGAACCAGTGACATCTACAACTACAGAATGTGAAGAACCAGTGACATCTACATTTAAAGAACGTGAAGAACCAGTGGCATCGACGTCTACAGAATGTGAAGGACCAGTGGCATCTACATCTACAGAACGCGAAAAACCAGTGACATCTATATCTCCAGAACGTGAAGAACCAGTGGCATCTATATCTGTAGAACTTGATGAACCTGTGACATCTACATCTGCAGAACGTGAAGAATCAATGGCATATTCGTCTACAGAATGTGAAGGACCAGTGGCATCTACATCTAAAGAACGTGAAGAACCAGTGGCATCTACATCTACAGAAAGTGAAGAACCAGTGGCATCTACATCTACAGAAAGTGAAGAACCAGTGGCATCTACGTCTACAGAACGTGAAGGACCAGTGGCATCTGCGTCTACAGAATGTGAAGAACCAGTGGCATCTGCGTCTACAGAAAGTGACGAACCAGTGGCTTCTACATCTACAGAATGTGAAGAAGCAGTGGCATCTAAATCTACAGAACATGAAGAACCAGTGGCATCTACATCTGTAGAACGTGATGAACCAGTGGCGTCTACATCTACAGAACGTGAAGAACCAGTGGCATCTTCATCTACATAACGTGAAGAACCAGTGGCATATACATCTGCAGAACGTGAAAAACCAGTGGCATCTAAATCTACAGAACGTGAAGAACCAGTGGCATCTTCGTCTACAGAACGTGAAGGACCAGTGGCATCTACATCTGCAGAATGTGAAGAACCAGTGGCATCTACATCTTTCGAACGTGACGAACCAGTGGCATCTACATCTACAGAATGTGAAGGACCAGTGGCATCTACATCTACAGAACGCGAAAAACCAGTGACATCTATATCTCCAGAACGTGAAGAACCAGTGCATCTACATCTGTAACCAGTGACATCTACATCTGCAGAACGTGAAGAAGCAATGGCATATTCGTCTCCAGAATGTGAAGGACCAGTGGCATCTACATCTACAGAACGTGAAGAACCAGTGGCATCTACATCTACAGAAAGTGAAGAACCAGTGGCATCTACATCAACAGAAAGTGAAGAACCAGTGGCATCTACATCTACAGAACGTGAAGAACCAGTGACATCTACAACTACAGAATGTGAAGAACAGTGGCATCTGCGTCTACAGAACGTGAAGAACCAGTGGCATCTACATCTACAGAACGTGAAGGACCAGTGGCATCTACATCTACAGAACGTGAAGGACCAGTGGCATCTACATCTACAGAACGTGAAGGACCAGTGGCATCTACATCTACAGAGCGTGAAGAACCAGTGGCATCTACATCTGGAGAACGTGAAGGACCAGTGGCATCTACATCTACAGAACGCGAAAAACCAGTGACATCTATATCTCCAGAACGTGAAGAACCAGTGGCATCTACATCTGTAACCAGTGACATCTACATCTGCAGAACGTGAAGAAGCAATGGCATATTCGTCTCCAGAATGTGAAGGACCAGTGGCATCTACATCTACAGAACGTGAAGAACCAGTGGCATCTACATTTACAGAAAGTGAAGAACCAGTGGCATCTACATCAACAGAAAGTGAAGAACCAGTGGCATCTACATCTACAGAACGTGAAGAACCAGTGACATCTACAACTACAGAATGTGAAGAACCAGTGACATCTACATTTAAAGAACGTGAAGAACCAGTGGCATCGACGTCTACAGAATGTGAAGGACCAGTGGCATCTACATCTACAGAACGCGAAAAACCAGTGACATCTATATCTCCAGAACGTGAAGAACCAGTGGCATCTACATCTGTAGAACTTGATGAACCTGTGACATCTACATCTGCAGAACGTGAAGAATCAATGGCATATTCGTCTACAGAATGTGAAGGACCAGTGGCATCTACATCTAAAGAACGTGAAGAACCAGTGGCATCTACATCTACAGAAAGTGAAGAACCAGTGGCATCTACATCTACAGAAAGTGAAGAACCAGTGGCATCTACGTCTACAGAACGTGAAGGACCAGTGGCATCTGCGTCTACAGAATGTGAAGAACCAGTGGCATCTGCGTCTACAGAAAGTGACGAACCAGTGGCTTCTACATCTACAGAATGTGAAGAAGCAGTGGCATCTAAATCTACAGAACATGAAGAACCAGTGGCATCTACATCTGTAGAACGTGATGAACCAGTGGCGTCTACATCTACAGAACGTGAAGAACCAGTGGCATCTTCATCTACATAACGTGAAGAACCAGTGGCATATACATCTGCAGAACGTGAAAAACCAGTGGCATCTAAATCTACAGAACGTGAAGAACCAGTGGCATCTTCGTCTACAGAACGTGAAGGACCAGTGGCATCTACATCTGCAGAATGTGAAGAACCAGTGGCATCTACATCTTTCGAACGTGACGAACCAGTGGCATCTACATCTACAGAATGTGAAGGACCAGTGGCATCTACATCTACAGAACGCGAAAAACCAGTGACATCTATATCTCCAGAACGTGAAGAACCAGTGGCATCTACATCTGTAACCAGTGACATCTACATCTGCAGAACGTGAAGAAGCAATGGCATATTCGTCTCCAGAATGTGAAGGACCAGTGGCATCTACATCTACAGAACGTGAAGAACCAGTGGCATCTACATCTACAGAAAGTGAAGAACCAGTGGCATCTACATCAACAGAAAGTGAAGAACCAGTGGCATCTACATCTACAGAACGTGAAGAACCAGTGACATCTACAACTACAGAATGTGAAGAACAGTGGCATCTGCGTCTACAGAACGTGAAGAACCAGTGGCATCTACATCTACAGAACGTGAAGGACCAGTGGCATCTACATCTACAGAACGTGAAGGACCAGTGGCATCTACATCTACAGAACGTGAAGGACCAGTGGCATCTACATCTACAGAGCGTGAAGAACCAGTGGCATCTACATCTACAGAACGTGAAGGACCAGTGGCATCTACATCTACAGAACGTGGAGGACCAGTTTCATCTACATCTGTCAGAGTGCCGAGCGTCGAAGCGAGCGTCCGCGCCCCCAGCCTGCCCTCCGCTCACCAGCTTTATGTCCCCGTGGACGATGCCCCGGGACTTGGCATAGGCGAGGAAGCGGAGGATGCCCCTGGTGTAGGCCCTCGCGATGTCCTCGTCGATGTGCCCCTGCCCCATGTCTCTGAGCAGCCAATGGAGGTTCGTGCTGTGACGGGGAGACAGAGGCGTCAGCGATGCCCCTCTCTGTGGGTCTCTGTGGGTGGTGGTGTGGTGGTGGTGAGTGGGTGGTGATGGTGGTAGTGGTGATGGTGAGTGGTGGTGATGGTGGGTGAGTGAGTGGTGGTGGTAGTGGTGAGTGAGTGAGTGAGTGGTGGTGAGTGAGTAGGTGGTGGTGGTGGTGGTGGTGATGGTGGTGATGGTGGTAGTAGTGATGGTGAGTGAGTGGTGGTGCTGGTGGTAGTGGTGATGGTGAATGAGTGAGTGAGTGGTGGTGGTGTTGGTGGTAGTGGTGATGGTGAGTGAGTGAGTGGTGGTGCTGGTGGTAGTGGTGATGGTGAGTGAGTGAGTCGTGGTGGTAGCGGTGATGATGGTGGTAGTCGTGATGGTAAGTGAGTGGTGGTGATGGCGGTAGTGGTGATGGTGAGTGAGTGAGTGGTGCTGGTGCTGGTGCTGTTCGTACCTCAACAGCTCCATGACAAGGCATTTATGTCCTCGGAAGGAGAAAGTCTCCAGGACTCTGGCAACGTTGAAGTCCACGTCGCTACGGTGGCTCTGCAGCTCCATGGACATCTGCATCTCCCTCAGCTGGTTCTCCTCTTGCATGGAGCTGCGCGCGAGTGAGCGAGTGCACAGAGAGAGACACAGAGACAGAGAGACAGAGAGTTTAGACATAACGTAGAGGAGGGATGGTGGTGATGGTGGGGAAGGGTGGTGGTGGTGTGGGGGTGGTGGTGGTAGTAGTCGTGATGGTGGTGGTAGTGTGGGGGTGGTGGTGGTGGTAGTGTGATGGTGATGGTGGTGGTAGTGTGATGGTGATGATGGTGGTGGTGGTGGTAGTGTGATGGTGGTCCGGCAAAACAACCCCCTACCTCCGTGCGGTGCCGGACGGGCAACTCTGTCGTGGAGAGTGCTGTGGGGAGAGGTCCAATTTTGATTGGCTCCTCCCCTCATGGCATATGTGTCCACCACAGGGGCTAAACGGGGGCTCTGGACGGGTGCGAGGGGCTGGTAACCCCTCCACCTTCAATTAATTACCACTAAACCACGAGTTAAACTGAAATATGTAACTAATAAGCTTGTGCCGGAGGCCCCGGGGGGCCAGGCATCTATGACGTCTCCTGGCCAAACCCCAATTGGCGGAGCCAGGAGATTGAATATCTACCCTCGGGGCTCCTCCAGAAACAACGAAAAGTCATTACGGGTGGCCACGTGGAATGTTCGAACGCTCACTGCGGAGGAGAGGCTGCCACTCCTCTGTCGGGAGCTGGACCGGTACCGCCTGGATCTCTGTGGCATTCAGGAGGTCCGGTGGACCGGCTCTGGCTCCTGCCACCATGAGGGGTGGACAGTCCTCTACTCGGGGCAGCAGACTGCCAAACAACAGGGTGTGGCTCTTCTTTTGAACAAAAGAATGAAGGGGGCGTGGGAGCGTGGCGGTGAGGTGTGGGAAGCTGTAAGTCCCAGGCTACTTTGGGCTCGCCTTCCCATCAACCGGAGGCGAGGAATGGTGGTCGTCGTTACTTATGCCCCCATTGAAGATGAACATCCGTGGAGGGATGCAGGCAAAGCCGATGAGTCAGATGCCTTCTATGACCTCCTGTCGCAGGTGCTGGCTAAAGTGGCCCCTCGGGATAGAGTCATCATGCTGGGTGAATTCAATGCCCGAGTTGGTCATGATACTGGCACCTGGTCTGGAGTGATTGGAGGGCAGGGGCCAGATCAGCTCAATAACAACGGTAGGAGGCTGCTAGATTGTTGTGCAGCCCATGGGCTTGTAATTACCAACACGCTGTTCCGGCATCGGCGCATCCACACAACATCATGGATGCATGCCGGGTCCAAGCAAGAACATCTGCTGGACTACATAGTGACGGACAAGCGGATGCGAGCCCATGTCCTTGACACCAGGACCTACCGTGGAGCTGATCTGCCCCCTGACCATCGACTAGTCATCTGTAAGATGCGCCTGCCATTCTTCCACTCCGATGGTGGGTATTCACCCAGGACCCCATTCCAACCTAAAGTGGCCTGGTCTCAGTTATCTGATGAAAGTTGCAAGCGAGAATTTCATCATCGCTTGCGGCTGGGATTGGCATCGTCCCTGACTCCTCCTGATGTCGAGGATAAATGGGCGAGGTTTAGGACTGTGACTCATGCAGCTGCAATGGCTGCTTTGGGTACGCGGTCCAGACCTCCCCAGAGACCCTGGCTGACAGAGGAGGTGTTCAGGATGGTTGAGAAAAAGCGACAGGCCCACTGTCATCGGCTACAGAATCCCACGTCAGAGAATGAGGAGGCTTACCGCAGCCTTCACTCGGAGGTTCGGAGAGCCGTGAGGCGCTGCAAGGATGGGTGGTGGTCGCGGGTTGCTGAGGAGATGGAGTCTGCCTCAGTGGCCCGTGATCACAAATCTCTATTTAACTCCATCAAAAAAGTAATCTGCAGCGCCACACCTATTACCATCATTAGGGGAAAAAACGGTGACCCAATCTCGAACCCCCAGGAACAGGTTTGCAGATTTGCTGAGCATTTCTGTGAGGTCCTGGGGGAGGGAAAATCCCTCAGCCAGGAAAACATTGTGGCACAAAGTGAGGATGACCCTGCTGAGACTGCGGTGCCTCAAATATTGGAAGAAGTCACCCCCTGTGAATGGCTGGCTGAGGTGCCATCTGTTGAGGAAGTACTGAAGGCAATCCGAAGTCTGAGACGAGGAAAGGCAGCGGGCAGAGATGATCTCCCAAGCGAAATGCTGAGGGAGGGCGGCGTTTGTGCACAGACTGCCCTATATGACATCATAACAACAGTCTGGACCACTGGACGGGTTCCGCAGGATTGGAAGGATGCCCTGGTGGTCCCCCTTTTTAAGAAGGGGGACCGCACAGACTGTAACAACTACAGGGGCATCTCACTCCTCAGTGTGCCGGGAAAGGTCCTGGCAAGGATTATTCAACATCGCCTTGCCAGGCACGCTGAGGAGAGGCTTGCGGAGTCCCAATGTGGTTTCAGGAAAGGGCGGTCCTGCACAGATGCCATATTTTCTGTCCGTCTGCTACAGCAGAGGTGTAGGGAATTCCAACAAGACCTACATCTCTGCTTTATTGACCTGGTCAAGGCCTATGATACCATCAGTAGGCCTGGGCTCTGGGTTATTCTTCGTGCTTTTGGAGTACCTGACGCTCTGCTCACGATCATTAAGGACCTTCATGATGGTGAGCGGGCCCGGGTAAAACTACGTGGCCGGGAGTCAGAGCCATTCCCTGTTAACCTTGGGGTGCGACAGGGATGTCCTCTGGCTCCCCCATTATTTAACATCTATTTTGACCACGTAGTTCGTGAAGCCTGCAATAGCTGTACCGGGGGAATCTCCATATAGTACAGATATAATGGGAGGCTGATCGACGCCCGGGTGCGGTCAAGGGATGGCTCCCTATAGCTCAACCACGTTATGTATGCTGATGATTTGGTAATAGCTGCTCATTCAGAGGAGGAGTTGGAGACGCTGCTGCTGAGACAGGAGCGTGCCACTAAGAGGTGGGGCCTTACCATCAGCCCCACCAAAACTAGCACCTGCCTGGGTATTTTGTGCCATCGGACACTCCACCCCCACAACTCTCAATCGGTGATGGGGCAGTTGTGGAGAGAGTGGAGAGTTTCCCATACCTGGGCAGTGTGCTTATGACTGGCTCCAGTTTAACAGCAGAGGTCTCTCTCCGAATCAGTCGAGCGGCAATATATTTTCATCGGTTGCATAACGCTGTGAGGAAGCTACCTGGTCTGTCGCTCCGCACTAAGCTTCAGGTCTTCTCAGCCACGGTCATTCCCTCCCTTCTCTATGCTTGCGAAACGTGGAACCCCTAATGGAACATCTTCGCCGGTTAGAAACATTTAGGCTGACCTGCCTACGATCCATCCTGGGTTTAACCAGACTGGATTGTGTGAGGAGCTCACAAATCCTTGAAAGATCTGGGCAAGGTCCCATCGGTGAGCTCCTCCGGCGGGGAAGGCTGCGATGGCTGGGTCATGCCGAAACAGCTTTTGTTCGGCCGGATTGAGGGGGCTAGGCGGGCGCGGCACGGGCTAGAGAAGAGATGGAGTGATGTGGTACAGGAGGACGTGGAGCTGAGTGGACTTGCCAATGACTGGTACCAGCGGTGTCAAGATCGGCCTCTGTGGAGGAGGCTCGTGAAGGACGCTACTGGGCAGTTGGAGGTAGTCGCCCTCCAACAACAACGGAGGGCGGAGGAGCGACACTCAGAATAACGAGCGGAGTGCCGGGTGGCTAAAGCACAGCAGGTTGGCACAGTAGGGGGCAAAGGTGGTGCATCAGCCAGTCATCTCAGTCAGTCCACCCGTGGCACCTGGGTCTGCCCCGTGACCTCCTGCCAGCGGGCGTTCGACACTTCACGTGGCCTCAGGGTGCACATAGCCTGGCACAAGCGTCGTGGTGACGTCACCGCCACTTAGTGGCGAATGGCGGTTGTTGTTGTTGTGATGGTGGTGGTGGTAGTGTGATGGTGGTAGTGTGGTGGTGGTAGTGAGAGAGGGGTGGTGGCAGTGGTCGTGATGGTGGTGGTAGTGTGATGGTGGTGGTGGTAGTGTGATGGTGGTGGTGATGGTGGTGGCAGTGGTCGTGATGGTGGTGGTAGCGAGAGAGGGGTGGTGGTAGTGTGATGGTGGTGATGGTGGTGGCAGTGGTGGTGGTGATGGGGGTGGCAGTGGTCGTGATGGTGGTGGGTGCTCGAGCGAGTCAAGTAAAGGATGTTTCAGCCATAGTTTGTTATTGTTGTCACTGTGAGTGTTAGCTCACAGTGACAACAGCAGTCCCATAGTTGGCCCATTGTTGTTGTTGACATCGTTGTTGTTGTTGTTGTTGGTGCTGCTGCTGCTGCTGTTGACTGCACCGCTGCACCAGGGCCCACTCACTTGGAGGGCGAGGCGAGGATCTTGAGCGCCACCATTTTCCGAGTCTTGTGGTCCAGACACTGCACCACCACGCCCTGTCCGCCATGCCCAATCGTCTCGTTCAGCTCGAAGCGGTAGTAGAAGTGCTCGTTCTGGACCTTGCAGGGGTCACGAGGGAGGTCACGCGGAGTGGTCATGGTGAAGGTCAAAGTGGGGTCACGGGGAGGTCACGGAAAGCATCAGGGTGAAGGTCAAATTGGGGGTCTGTGTGTGTCTGTGTGTGTGGGGAGTGGTGGTGCAGCGGTTAGCGTTACGCTGCGTTATCAACCTGGCGACCCGGGGTTCGATTCCCACTCACGGCCAACACCAACAGTGACGATTATCTGAACCGGTCCCGGGCCTCCCCTAGGTCGACTCAGCCTCAAATGAGTAGCTGGTGCGGTGTGTAAACATCGCCACTGGGGAGACAAAGGCGGTCGGGCGTGGTGCTGGCCACCCACCCCCTCGTGTAACGTTCTGGCCTTCATAGGTGCTCGCTAACAGCACTTGCCCCTACAGTCTGTGAAGGCTATATAGGGGATCTTTGTCTTTGTCTTGTGTGTGAGTCTCACAGGGATGTAGTTGTGTGTGTGTCTGTGTGTGTCGGTGTGTGTCTGTGTGTGTCTGTGTGTGTCTGTGTGTGTGTCTGTGTGTGTGTGTCTGTGTGTGTGTGTCTGTGTCTGTGTGTGTCTGTGTGTGTCTGTGTCTGTGTGTATGTGTCTGTGTGTGTCTGTGTGTGTCTGTGTTTGTGTGTGTGGCTGTGTGAGTGTCTGTATGTGTCTGTGTGTGTCTGTGTGTATGTGTGTGTCTGTGTGTGTCTGTGTGTGTGTGTCTGTGTGTGTCTGTGTGTGCGTGTGTGTCTGTGTGTCTGTGTGTGTGAGTCTCACAAGGATGTAGTTGTGTGTGTCTGTGTGTGTGTGTCTGTGTATGTGTGTGTCTGTGTGTGTGTGTGTGACTGTGTGTGTGAGTCTCACAAGGATGTAGTTGTTATCGTCGTCGTCATATCCTCCATTGGCCACGCCCCCTCGGCTTTCCTCCTCCCCCTCGTCCAAAGTAAAAAACCAAACCGCGTCCATGGCGGCGAGCTCCAGCTTCTGGCGCTTCGTCAGGGAAGTCTTGAAGATACGCTGGATCGCTGCACACGTGACAACAACAACATCAGCCACAACAACTGAAGCTATCAACTTGTTTTGTATACACAAACCGCGCTATGCCCCCCCCCCCCCCAAAGTGGCTGGTGTCATCATCATCGTCGTCATCATCACCGTCGTCATCATCGTCATCATCATCATCGTTATCATCACGTGGCAGACAAATGCTCTAAACGCATTTTTCTACAGACTCAAAGAGACCCACAGAGACTCATTGAGACCCACAGAGACCCACAGAGACTCATAGAGACCCACAGAGAGCCACAGAGACCCACTGACACCCACAGAGACTCACAGAGACTCACCAGAGACCTTTACTAATGCAGAGGAGTCAAATGGAAACGTGTCGTCAGGTGTGCCGTCCGGCGCGATGGCGTCACGAAACGTGACGTCATGCGCGCCGGGCGGCTCCATGACGTCACGTCTCCCCTTGGTATAAAAAGGGGAACCCCGTGACGTAGGCGGGGTCGTTGCTGGAGCCAGGGCTCGGAGTAGGGTGGAACGGGGGGAGCCAGGGGCAAGAGGGTAGGAGTAGGGGATAGCACAGCGTACAGGGCTGGAGGTGACCGCGCTCCTCGGTCGGCCGGGTTGGCTGAACCCACGGTCGGACGCAGAGGAGGCAGCACGGGGCAGCCGGCTGTGACGGGGGGGCTAGTGGGACGTAGCCCGGGACCCCTGGGGAAGTTGTTACACCCTCGTGTACTGTAATAAGCTTCGAGTAAACTTACGGCGAAAGCCCCTAAACCTCCGAGTCGTCGGGAACCCTTCAACGCTAATGTAGACCCACGTGGCGGTACAGGTTGCATCTACGAAAGTTAAACTTCTTTTTGGGTCTGGGTGTCTCTGTGGGTCTCTGTGTGTCTACGGGTGTATCTGTGTGTCTCTGTGTGTCTATGAGTGTCTATGGGTGTATGTGGGTGTCTATGAGTGTCTCTGTGTGTCTATGGGTGTCTCTGTCTATGGTTGTCAGTGTATGTCTATGGGTGTCTCTGTGTATCTATGGGTGTCTCTGTGAGTATCTCCCCGCTCAACATTTAGAGGAATCAACATCACCACGCTTGTATCCAAGTGTTATTTGGCTGCTGCTATGCATTTCCACGCGACAGCGACAATGATGATGACGACGATGATGATGATGACGACGATGATGACGGCGATGATGATGACGACGATGATGATGACGATGATATCAGCCCACTTGGTTGAGCTGCTTTGATCTGAGCTGCCATCATTCTTAGACTTTGATGATTCTCCTGCTCCTCTCTCGTTCTTACCTTTGGGTGATTTGGGGCGGATTAACGTGGAGCTGGCGGTCAGCGCACTCCACCTGGTGATAGGCGGAGGCTGCCTCCCGCTCGGTCCAGCTTGCCTCGTCTACACGCACACAAATTCATACATACATACACAACAACAACCGCCATTCGCCACTAAGTGGCGGTGACGTCACCACGACGCTTGTGCCAGGCTATGTGCACCGTGAGGCCACGTGAAGTGTCGAACGCCCGCTGGCAGGAGGTCACGGGGCAGACCCAGGTGCCACGGGTCGACTGACTGAGATGACTGGCTGATGCACCACCTGTGCCCCCTACTGTGCCAACCTGCTGTGCTTTAGCCACCCGGCGCTCCGCTCGTTGTTCTGAGCGTCGCTCCTCCGTCCTCCGTTGTTGTTGGAGGGCAACTGCCTCCAACTGCCCAGTAGCATCCTTCACGAGCCTCCTCCACAGAGGCCGATCTTGACACCGCTGGTACCAGTCATCGGCAAGTCCACTCAGCTCCACGTCCTCCTGTACCACATCACTCCATCTCTTCTCTAGCCCGTGCCGCGCCCGCTTAGCCCCCTCAATCCGGCCAAACAAAAGCTGTTTCGGCATGCGGTGGCTGGGCATGCGGGCTACATGACCCAGCCATCGCAGCCTTGCCTACCGAAGGAGCTCACCGATGGGACCCTGCCCAGATCTTTCAAGGATTTGTGAGCTCCTCACACAATCCAGTCTGGTTAAACCCAGGATGGATCGTAGGCAGGCCAGTCTAAATGTTTCTAACCAGCGAAGATGTTCCATTAGGGGGGTCCACGTTTCGCAAGCGTAGAGAAGGGAGGGAATGACCGTGGCCGAGAAGACCTGAAGCTTAGTGCGGAGCGACAGACCAGGTAGCTTCCACACAGCGTTACGCAACCGATGAAAATATATTGCCGCTCGACTGATTCGGAGTGAGACCTCTGCTGTTAAACTGGAGCCAGTCATAAGCACACTGCCCAGGTATGGGAAACTCTCCACTCTCTCCACAACTGCCCCATCACCGATTGGGAGTTGTGGGGGTGGAGTGTCCGATGGTACAAAATACCCAGGCAGGTGCTTAGTTTTGGTGGGGCTGATGGTAAGGCCCCACCTCTTAGTGGCACGCTCCTGTCTCAGCAGCAGCGTCTCCAACTCCTCCTCTGACTGAGCAGCTATTACCAAATCATCAGCATACATAACGTGGTTGAGTAATAGGGAGCCATCCCTTGACCGCACCCGGGCATCGATTAGCCTCCCATTATATCTGTACCATATGGAGATTCCCCCGGTACAGCTATTGAAGGCTTCACGAACTACGTGGTCAAAATAGATGTTAAATAATGTGGGAGCCAGAGGACATCCCTGTCGCACCCCAAGGTGTACAGGGAATGGCTCTGACTCCCGGCCACGTAGTTTTACCCGGGCCCGCTCACCATCATGAAGGTCCTTAATGATCGTGAGCAGAGGGTCAGGTACTCCAAAAGCACGAAGAACGACCCAGAGCCCAGGCCTACTGATGGTATCATAGGCCTTGACCAGGTCAATAAAGCAGAGATGTAGGTCTTGTTGGAATTCCCTACACCTCTGCTGTAGCAGACGGACAGAAAATATGGCATCTGTGCAGGACCACCCTTTCCTGAAACCGCATTGGGGCTCCGCAAGCCTCTCCTCAGCGTGCCTGGCAAGGCGATGTTGAATAATCCTTGCCAGGACCTTTCCCGGCACACTGAGGAGTGAGATGCCCCTGTAGTTGTTACAGTCTGTGCGGTCCCCCTTCTTGAAAAGGGGGACCACCAGGGCATACACACACACATACACACACACATACACATATACACACATATATACACATACACGCATACACACACATTCATACATACTTACACACACATACACACATACACATTCATACACACACACATATACACAGACATACACACATACATACACACATACATACACATTCCTACACACATACACATTCATAGATACATATATACACACACATACACACATACACACACATACATACACATTCATACACACACACACACATACACATTCATACATACATATATACACACACATACATATATATGTATATATGTATACATATATGGGT
Source organism: Petromyzon marinus (assembly GCF_048934315.1). Lineage (NCBI taxonomy): Eukaryota > Metazoa > Chordata > Hyperoartia > Petromyzontiformes > Petromyzontidae > Petromyzon > Petromyzon marinus. The sequence goes on along the minus strand of NC_133725.1, from coordinate 14,303,282 downwards.
GGTGTTTGTAAGTGTGAGTGGTGTTCACAGGTGTGGGTGGTGTTTGTAAGTGTGGGTGGTGTTTGTAAGTGAGGGTGGTGTTTGTAATAGTGGATGGTGTTTGTAAGTGTGAGTGGTGTTTGTAAGTGAGGGTGGTGTTCGTAAGTGAGGGTGGTGTTTGTAAGTGAGGGTGGTGTTCGTAAGTGAGGGTGGTGTTTGTAAGTGAGGGTGGTGTTTGTAATAGTGGATGGTGTTTGTAAGTGAGGGTGGTGTTCGTAAGTGAGGGTGGTGTTCGTAAGTGAGGGTGGTGTTTGTAAGTGTGGATGGTGTTTGTAAGTGAGGGTGGTGTTTGTAAGTGAGGGTGGTGTTCGTAAGTGAGGGTGGTGTTTGTAAGTGAGGGTGGTGTTTGTAAGTGAGGGTGGTGTTGTAAGTGTGGGTGGTGTTCGTAAGTGTGGGTGGTGTTTGTAAGTGAGGGTGGTGTTTGTAAGTGTGGGTGGTGTTTGTAAGTGTGGGTGGTGTTTGTAAGTGTGGGTGGTGTTTGTAAGTGAGGGTGGTGTTTGTAAGTGAGGGTGGTATTTGTAAGTGTGGGTGGTGTTTGTAAGTGAGGGTGGTCTATGTAAGTGAGGGTGGTGTTTGTAAGTGTGGGTGGTGTTTGTAAGTCTGAGTGGTGTTTGTAAGTGTGGGTGGTGTTTGTAAGTGAGGGTGGTGTTTGTAAGTGTGAGTGGTGTTTGTAAGTGTGGATGGTGTTTGTAAGTGTGGGTGGTGTTTGTAAGTGAGGGTGGTGTTCGTAAGTGAGGGTGGTGTTTGTAAGTGAGGGTGGTGTTTGTAAGTGTAGGTGGTGTTTGTAAGTTAGGGTGGTGTTCATATGTTGAGTGGAGGGGGCCACGCCTACCTGCATGGCGTTGCTGTGCTCCGTAAATCTCTCGGCGTCTCTGCGTGGAGAGTGGAGAGTGGGGAGAGTCAGGCAGAGTTCAGTAGAGGGCGATTGCACCGCTACCACGTGGACTCACATTGTTAGCACGGACTCACGCACCACAAACCCACATCCTCACCACGAACCCACCAACCCTCACCAAGAACCCACATCCTCACCACGAACCCTCACAACTCACCACAAACCCACATCTACACCACAAACCCTCACAACTCACCACAAACCCACATCCTCACCACGAACCCTCACAACTCACCACAAACCCAAACCTACACCACGAACCCTCACAACTCGCCACAAACCCACATCCTCACCACGAACCCACACAACTCACCACAAACCCACATCCTCACCACGAACCCACACAACTCACCTCAAACCCACATCCTCACCACTAACCCACACATCAAACCAAGAACCCACATCCTCACCACGAACCCACACAACTCACCACGAACCCACATCCTCACCACGAACCCACACAACTCACCACGAACCCACACAACTCACCACAAACCCACATCATCACCACGAATCCACACAACTCACCACGAACCCACATCCTCACCACGGACTCTCACAACTCACCATGAATCCTCACCACGGACACCCACACTCACCAATAAGCCACAATAAGGACCCACACAACTCACCACGAACCAACACTCTCACCAAGAACCCACACAACTCACCACGGATCCACAACACGGACCCACACAACTCACCACAGACCCAGACAACTCACCACAGACCCACAACACTGACCCACACAACTCACCACGTCAATGGCTTCAGCAGAAGGTGCTCAGCGATTAGGATGATGAAGAATCTGAAGATGTCGACGCTAAAGACGAAAAAGCAGCCGCCTCCTTCACGTCCGTCTCGAACTGTGACGAGCCACGTGGCCACGTGACGTCACCGATGACGTTCAGTGCGAGGGAAGTGACCACGCCCACGCCAAGCCACGCCCACGCGGAGCCACGCCCCTGCCGAATGACGTGGATAACGCGGCCACGCCCCCGGCAGCCGGGCGCCCCCAAATCTACAGCTTCTACTTCCGCTTCCGGGTCGGGACGAGTGGAGGCGGTGGCGGGAAAATCTGAACCCTGTCTGGGCCTCCTCAAGGTCGACTCAGCCTGAAGGTGCCCACACGGGGCTCTGTGTGGTGAGTCTGTGGGTCTCTGTGTGGTGAGTCTGTGGGTCTCTGTGTGGTGAGTCTGTGGGTCTCTGTGTGGTGAGTCTGTGGGTCTCTGTGTGGTGAGTCTGTGGGTCTCTGTGTGGTGAGTCTGTGGGTCTCTGTGTGATGAGTCTGTGGGTCTCTGTGTGGTGAGTCTGTGGGTCTCTGTGTGGTGAGTCTGTGGGTCTCTGTGTGGTGAGTCTGTGGGTCTCTGTGTGGTGAGTCTGTGGGTCTCTGTGTGGTGAGTCTGTGGGTCTCTGTGTGGTGAGTCTGTGGGTGTCTGTGTGGTGAGTCTTTGGGTCTCTGTGTGGTGAGTCTGTGGGTCTCTGTGTGGTGAGTCTGTGGGTCTCTGTGTGGTGAGTCTGTGGGTCTCTGTGTGGTGAGTCTGTGGGTCTCTGTGTGGTGAGTCTGTGGGTCTCTGTGTGGTGAGTCTGTGGGTCTCTGTGTGATGAGTCTGTGGGTCTCTGTGTGGTGAGTCTGTGGGTCTCTGTGTGGTGAGTCTGTGGGTCTCTGTGTGGTGAGTCTGTGGGTCTCTGTGTGGTGAGTCTGTGGGTCTCTGTGTGGTGAGTCTGTGGGTCTCTGTGTGGTGAGTCTGTGGGTGTCTGTGTGGTGAGTCTTTGGGTCTCTGTGTGGTGAGTCTGTGGGTCTCTGTGTGGTGAGTCTGTGGGTCTCTGTGTGGTGAGTCTGTGGGTCTCTGTGTGGTGAGTCTGTGGGTCTCTGTGTGGTGAGTCTGTGGGTCTCTGTGTGGTGAATCTGTGGGTCTCTGTGTGGTGAGTCTGTGGGTCTCTGTGTGGTGAATCTATGGGTCTCTGCGTGGTGAGTCTGTGGGTCTCTGCGTGGTGAGTCTGTGGGTCTCTGCGTGGTGAGTCTGTGGGTCTCTGTGTGGTGAGTCTGTGTATCACTGTGTGGTGAGTCTGTGTATCACTGTGTGATGAGTCTGTGGTTATCTGTGTGGTGAGTCTGTGGGTCTCTGTGTGGTGAGTCTATGGGTCTCTGTGTGGTGAGTCTGTGGGTCTCTATGCGGTGAGTCTGTGGGTGTCTGTGTGGTGAGTCTGTGGGTCTCTGTGCGGTGAGTCTGTGGGTCTCTGTGTGGTGAGTCTGTGGGTCTCTGTGTGGTGAGTCTATGTGTCTCTGTGTGATGAGTCTATGTGTCTCTGTGTGATGAGTCTGTGGGTCTCTGTGTGGTGAGTCTGTGTGTCTCTGTGTGATGAGTCTGTGGGTCTCTGTGTGATGAGTCTGTGGGTCTCTGTGTGGTGAGACAGTGGGTCTCCGTGTGGTAAGTCTGTGGGTCTCTGTGTGGTGAGTCTATGGGTCTCTTTGTGATGAGTCTATGTGTTTCTGTGTGATGAGTCTGTGGGTCTCTGTGTGGTGAGTCTATGGGTCTCTGTGTGATGAGTCTATGTGTCTCTGTGTGATGAGTCTGTGGGTCTCTGTGTGGTGAGTCTGTGGGTCTCTGTGTGGTGAGTCTGTGGGTTTCTGTGGTGAGTCAGTGGGTCTCCGTGTGGTGAGTCTGTGGGTCTCTGTGTGGTGAGTCTATGGATCTCTGTGTGGTGAGTCTGTGGGTGTCTGTGTGGTGAGTCTGTAGGTCTCTGTGTGGTGAGTCTGTTGGTGTCTGTGTGTGGTGAGTCTGTGGGTCTCTGTGCGGTGAGTCTCTGGGTGTTTGTGGTGAGTCTATGGGTCTCTGTGTGGTGAGTCTGTGTGTCTCTGTGTGATGAGTCTGTGGGTCTCTGTGTGATGAGTCTGTGGGTCTCTGATGAGTCAGTGGGTCTCTGTGTGGTGAGTCTATGGGTCTCTTTGTGATGAGTCTATGTGTCTCTGTGTGATGAGTCTGTGGGTCTCTGTGTGGTGAGTCCGTGGGTCTCTGTGTGGTGAGTCTGTGGGTCTCTGTGTGGTGAGTCTATGGGTCTCTTTGTGATGAGTCTATGTGTCTCTGTGTGGTGAGTCTGTGGGTCTCTGTGTGGTGAGTCCGTGGGTCTCTGTGTGGTGAGTCTGTGGGTCTCTGTGTGGTGAGTCTGTGGGTCTCTGTGTGATGAGTCTATGGGTCTCTGTGTTGTGAGTCTGTGGGACTCTGTGTGGTGAGTCTGTAGGTCTCTGTGTGGTGAGTCTGTGGGTCTCTGTGTGGTGAGTCTGTGGGTCTCTTTGTGGTGAGACTGTGGGTCTCTGTGTGGTGAGTCTATCGGTCTCTGTGTGGTGAGTCTGTGGGTCTCTGTGTGGTGAGTCTGTGGGTCTCTGTGTGGTGAGTCTGTGGGTCTCTGTGTGGTGAGTCTGTCTGTCTCTGTTTGATGAGTCTATGGGTCTCTGTGTGGTGAGTCTCTGGGTATCTGTGTGGTGAGTCTGTGTGTCTCTGTGTGGTGAGTCTGTGGGTCTCTGTGTGGTGAGTCTGTGGGTCTCTGTGTGGTGAGTCTGTGGGTCTCTGTGTGGTGAGCCTGTGGGTCTCTGTGTGGTGAGTCTGTGGTTCTCTGTGTGGTGAGTCCGTGGGTCTCTGTGTGGTGAGTCTGTGGGTCTCTGTGTGGTGAGTCTGTGGGTCTCTGTGTGGTGAGTCTGTGGGTCTCTGTGTGGTGAGTCTGTGGGTCTCTGTGTGGTGAGTCTGTGGGTCTCTGTGTGGTGAGTCTGTGGGTCTCTGTGTGGTGAGTCTGTGGGTCTCTGTGTGGTGAGTCTGTGGGTCTCTGTGTGGTGAGACTGTGGGTCTCTGTGTGGTGAGTCTGTGGGTCTCTGTGTGGTGAGTCTGTGGGTCTCTGTGTGATGAGTCTGTGGGTTTCTGTGTGGTGAGTCTGTGGGTCTCTGTGGTGAGTCAGTGGGTCTCTGTGTGGTGAGTCTGTGGGTCTCTGTGTGGTGAGTCTGTGGGTGTCTGTGTGTGGTGAGTCTGTGGGTCTCTGTGTGGTGAGTCTGTGGGTCTCTGTGTGGTGAGTCTGTGGGTGTCTGTGTGTGGTGAGTCTGTGGGTTTCTGTGCGGTGAGTCTCTGGGTGTTTGTGGTGAGTCTATGGGTCTCTGTGTGGTGAGTCTGTGGGTATCTGTGTGGTGAGTCTGTGGGTCTCTGTGTGGTGAGTCTGTGTGTCTCTGTGTGATGAGTCTGTGGGTCTCTGTGTGATGAGTCTGTGGGTCTCTGTGTGGTGAGTCTGTGGGTCTCTGTGTTGTGAGTCTATGGGTCTCTGTGTGGTGAGTCTGTGGGTCTCTGTGTGGTGAGTCTGTGGGTCTCTGTGTGGTTAGTCTGTGGGTCTCTGTGTGGTGAGTCTGTGTGTCTCTGTGTGATGAGTCTATGGGTCTATGTGTGGTGAGTCTGTGTGTATCTGTGTGGTGAGTCTGTGGGTCTCTGTGTGGTGAGTCTGTGGGTCTCTGTGTGATGAGTCTATGGGTCTCTGTGTGGTGAGTCTGTGGGACTCTGTGTGGTGAGTCTGTAGGTCTCTGTGTGGTGAGTCTGTGGGTCTCTGTGTGGTGAGTCTGTGGGTCTCTTTGTGGTGAGACTGTGGGTCTCTGTGTGGTGAGTCTATCGGTCTCTGTGTGGTGAGTCTGTGGGTCTCTGTGTGGTGAGTCTGTGGGTCTCTGTGTGGTGAGTCTGTGGGTCTCTGTGTGGTGAGTCTGTGTGTCTCTGTTTGATGAGTCTATGGGTCTCTGTGTGGTGAGTCTCTGGGTATCTGTGTGGTGAGTCTGTGGGTCTCTGTGTGGTGAGTCTGTGGGTCTCTGTGTGGTGAGTCTGTGGGTCTCTGTGTGGTGAGTCTGTGGGTCTCTGTGTGGTGAGTCTGTGGGTCTCTGTGTGGTGAGTCTGTGGGTCTCTGTGTGGTGAGTCTGTGGGTACTCTTTGGTTCTATTGGGTAAAGTCAAGTAGGTAAAAAAATAAAATAACAAAAATCACGACGTTTCGGCCACAACACAAGCGGCCTTCATCAGGTGAAGGGACGAGACTGTCTGGAGGACAGCGCTGGAGTGAAAAAAGCCACGCTCAGATCACGACCTTTAAGCTGTGTGAGAAGAAACAAAGTGCCTTGACAAAGGAATTAGCATATAATTTAGCATTGAAATGGCTGAGTGATTAGCTTGTGGCTGGTGACAGAAATGACTATGTTAAAGTTAAAGCATACACATCCGCAAAGGCACCCCTTGACAAAGGAATTAGCATAGAATTTAGCAATGAAATAGCTAAGTTAAAGTATACACATCCGTAGAGGCACCTTTTGACAAAGGAATTAGCATAGAATTTAGCATTGAAATAGCTGAGTGATTAGCTTGTAACTGGTCGCAGAAATAGCTATGTTAAAGTCAGAGCATATACATTCACCGAGGCACCTAGTACAAATCAAACAGGAGAATTAAGCAACCATTGGAAAGATGTTCTAAATCGAACTAAACATTAAAGTAACTTCAATGGTACAGTATATTTTTCAAGTAGTGGTACCCCAAACTTTCGCAGCTCTTATAAATTCCCTTTTCACACCATCAATAGGTAAACTCCCCCCACGCGCCAAACGGCCAGTCCACCGGCACGTACACCACCTCTTTTCTATAATCGGCCAATCAAATGCTAATTTTTATGCTAATTTCTTTGTCAGGACACCTTGTTTGCTCGCACACAGCTTAAAGGTCCGCGGTCTGAGCATGGTTGTGTTTCGCTAAATTCTCCTGTTTGATTTGTACTAGGTGCCTCGGTGAATGTATATGCTCTGACTTTAATATAGCTATTTCTGAGTCCAGTTACAAGCTAATCACTCAGCTATTTCAATGCTAAATTCTATGCTAATTCCTTTGTCAAGGGGTGCCTCTGCGGATGTGTATACTTTAACTTAGCTATTTCAATGCTAAATTCTATGCTAATTCCTTTATCAAGGGGTGCCTTTGCGGATGTGTATGCTTTAACTTTAACATAGCCATTTCTGTGACCAGCCACAAGCTAATCACTCAGCCATTTCATTCCTTTGTCAAGGCGCTTTGTTTCTTCTCACACGGCTTAAAGGTCGTGATCTGAGCGTGGCTTTTTTCACTCCACCAGAACTCACACAGCCAGCCCCAAACACTGACCCAGAACTCATACGGCCTGCACCAAACACTCACCCAGAACTCACACAGCCACCCCCAACACTCATGCAGAACTCACACAGCCAGCCCCAAACACTCACCCAGAACTCACAAGGCCAGCACCAAACACTCACCCAGAACTCACTGTCACCCCCAAACACTCACCCAGAACTCACACAGCCACCCACAAACACTCACCCAGAACTCACACAGCCAGCCCCAAACCCTCACCCAGAACTCACACAGCAAGCACCAAACCATCACCCAGAACTCACACAGCCAGCCCCAAACACTCACCCAGCACTCACACAGCCAGCCCCAAGCCCTCACCCAGCACTCACACAGCCAGCCCCAAACACTCACCCAGAACTCACACAGCCAGCCCCAAACCCTCACCCAGAACTCACACAGCCAGCTCCAAACCCTCACCCAGCACTCACACAGCCAGCCCCAAACACTCACCCAGAACTCACACAGCCAGCCCCAAACACTCACCCAGAACTCACACAGTCAGCCCCAAACACTCACCCAGAACTCAAACAGCCAGCCCCAAACACTCACCCAGAACTCACACAGCCAGCCCCAAACACTCACCCAGAACTCACACAGCCAGCCCCAAACACTCATCCAGAACTCACACAGCCATCCCCAAACACTCACCCAGAACTCACTGCCACCCCCAAACACTCACCCAGAACTCACACAGCCACCCACAAACACTCACCCAGAACTCACACAGCCAGCCCCAAACCCTCACCCAGAACTCACACAGCAAGCACCAAACCATCACCCAGAACTCACACAGCCAGCCCCAAACACTCACCCAGCACTCACACAGCCAGCCCCAAGCCCTCACCCAGCACTCACACAGCCAGCCCCAAACACTCACCCAGAACTCACACAGCCACCCACAAACACTCACCCAGAACTCACACAGCCAGCCCCAAACCCTCACCCAGAACTCACACAGCAAGCACCAAACCATCACCCAGAACTCACACAGCCAGCCCCAAACCCTCACCCAGCACTCACACAGCCAGCCCCAAGCTCTCACCCAGCACTCACACAGCCAGCCCCAAACACTCACCCAGAACTCACACAGCCAGCCCCAAACCCTCACCCAAAACTTACACAGCCAGCTCCAAACCCTCACCCAGCACTCACACAGCCAGCCCCAAACAATCACCCAGAACTCACACAGCCAGCCCCAAACACTCACCCAGAACTCACACAGTCAGCCCCAAACACTCACCCAGAACTCAAACAGCCAGCCCCAAACACTCACCCAGAACTCACACAGCCAGCAGCAAACCCTCACCCAGAACTCACACAGCAAGCACCAAACCATCACCCAGAACTCACACAGCCAGCCCCAAACACTCACCCAGAACTCACACAGCCAGCCCCAAACCCTCACCCAGAACTCACACAGCCAGCTCCAAACCCTCACCCAGCACTCACACAGCCAGCCCCAAACACTCACCCAGAACTCACACAGCCAGCCCCAAACACTCACCCAGAACTCACACAGTCAGCCCCAAACACTCACCCAGAACTCAAACAGCCAGCCCCAAACACTCACCCAGAACTCACACAGCCAGCCCCAAACACTCACCCAGAACTCACACAGCCTGCCCCAAACACTCATCCAGAACTCACACAGCCATCCCCAAACACTCACCCAGAACTCACAAGGCCAGCACCAAACACTCACCCAGAACTCACTGCCACCCCCAAACACTCACCCAGAACTCACACAGCCACCCACAAACACTCACCCAGAACTCACACAGCCAGCCCCAAACCCTCACCCAGAACTCACACAGCAAGCACCAAACCATCACCCAGAACTCACACAGCCAGCCCCAAACACTCACCCAGCACTCACACAGCCAGCCCCAAGCCCTCACCCAGCACTCACACAGCCAGCCCCAAACACTCACCCAGAACTCACACAGCCACCCACAAACACTCACCCAGAACTCACACAGCCAGCCCCAAACCCTCACCCAGAACTCACACAGCAAGCACCAAACCATCACCCAGAACTCACACAGCCAGCCCCAAACCCTCACCCAGCACTCACACAGCCAGCCCCAAGCCCTCACCCAGCACTCACACAGCCAGCCCCAAACACTCACCCAGAACTCACACAGCCAGCCCCAAACTTACACAGCCAGCTCCAAACCCTCACCCAGCACTCACACAGCCAGCCCCAAACAATCACCCAGAACTCACACAGCCAGCCCCAAACACTCACCCAGAACTCACACAGTCAGCCCCAAACACTCACCCAGAACTCAAACAGTCAGCCCCAAACACTCACCCAGAACTCACACAGCCAGCAGCAAACCCTCACCCAGAACTCACACAGCAAGCACCAAACCATCACCCAGAACTCACACAGCCAGCCCCAAACACTCACCCAGAACTCACACAGCCAGCCCCAAACCCTCACCCAGAACTCACACAGCCAGCTCCAAACCCTCACCCAGCACTCACACAGCCAGCCCCAAACACTCACCCAGAACTCACACAGCCAGCCCCAAACACTCACCCAGAACTCACACAGTCAGCCCCAAACACTCACCCAGAACTCAAACAGCCAGCCCCAAACACTCACCCAGAACTCACACAGCCAGCCCCAAACACTCACCCAGAACTCACACAGCCTGCCCCAAACACTCATCCAGAACTCACACAACCATCCCCAAACACTCACCCAGAACTCACAAGGCCAGCACCAAACACTCACCCAGAACTCACTGCCACCCCCAAACACTCACCCAGAACTCACACAGCCACCCACAAACACTCACCCAGAACTCACACAGCCAGCCCCAAACCCTCACCCAGAACTCACACAGCAAGCACCAAACCATCACCCAGAACTCACACAGCCAGCCCCAAACACTCACCCAGCACTCACACAGCCAGCCCCAAGCCCTCACCCAGCACTCACACAGCCAGCCCCAAACACTCACCCAGAACTCACACAGCCAGCCCCAAACCCTCACCCAAAACTTACACAGCCAGCTCCAAACCCTCACCCAGCACTCACACAGCCAGCCCCAAACAATCACCCAGAACTCACACAGCCAGCCCCAAACACTCACCCAGAACTCACACAGTCAGCCCCAAACGCTCACCCAGAACTCAAACAGCCAGCCCCAAACACTCACCCAGAACTCACACAGCCAGCCCCAAACCCTCACGCAGAACTCACACAGCCAGCAGCAAACACTCACCCAGAACTCACACGGCCAGCCCCAAACACTCACCCAGAACTCACACAGCCAGCCCCAAACCCTCACGCAGAACTCACACAGCCAGCCCCAAACACTCACCCAGAACTCACACAGCCAGCACCAAACACTCACCCAAAACTCACACAGCCAGCCCCGAGCACTCATCCAGAACTCACACAGCCAGCCCCAAACACTCACCCAGAACTCACACAGCCAGCACCAAACACTCCCCCAGAACTCACACAGCCAGCCCCAAACACTCACCCAGAACTCACACAGCCAGCCCCAAACACTCACCCAGAACTCACACGGCCAGCCCCAATCCCTCACCCAGAACTCACCCAGCCAGCCCCAAACACTAACCTATAACTCACACAGCCAGCCCCAAACACTCACCCAGAACTCACACAGCCAGCCCCAAACCCTCACCCAGAACTCACACAGCCAGCCCCATACCCTCACGCAGAACTCACACAGCCAGCCCCAAACACTCATCCAGAACTCACACAGCCAGCCCCAAACACTCACCCAGAACTCACACAGCCAGCCCCAAACACTCACCCAGACCTCACACAGCCAGCCCTATACCCACCTAGCAATCAAACAGCCAGATAGTCTAATCTACAGCCCATACACCCAACTCGAATACAAACACCCATCCTCGTACACACCTTGCACACCCCCAACTCCTATACCCAGCCTCATACACACCTAGCAACATACGATCAGCCTCTTTGTCCGGTCCACATACCACCGACCACTCGCCCCAACACTCAGCGCACACAGCCTACCCAAACCTCCACATTATCTCAGAGCCAGGATCTCCAATACACAACCTTCTTCCTGCCCACATCCCACATTCCATGTATCTGGCCCCAGACTCTTCTTCCCCCTACATGCACATCACGCCCTACACCTTGTTGGTGGCAGAAGCAAAGTTAGTTTGTGGTGCAAAGCAGGGCCCTTGTGGTGCGGGACACCACGCTGCACAGTCCACAAGCTGCAAGACGGATTTATAGCGCTGATATGGCTCCCCACGTGGGTAATTAACGGTGTGCATATTCATTAATTATTCTTATTTTAGGGAGAATGGTGGGAGGAAGTGCATGGATTGATAATAAAGGCTAGATTCCTTTGCCTATGCCCAAATCCATGGCATTCATTATACAGACAAAGATCACCCGTATAGCCTTAACAGACTGTTGGGGCAAGTGCTATAAGCAAGCACCTATGAAGGCCTGAACGGCACACGAGGGATGGGTGGCCAGCACCACGCCCGCCCGTCTTTATCTTGCCAGTGACGATATTTACACATCGCACCAGGTAAGAATTTGAGGTTGAGTCAACCTTAGCCTCATCACATCTCACAACTTCCCTCCTTCCACATGCCCTGCCTTCCACACCGCGTTTGCTTTCCCGGGCAACAGGAAACTTCTCATCGCCCCTACCTTGTCTCTCACTCTATACAGGTATCCCTCGATTTACGAACGTTCAGTTTCACGAAATTTCGCGGATTCTTAAGTACTAGTGTTCGTCAGTCGGGTGTTCCTAAGGCGGGTATTCTTAAGTCGGGTGTTCGTAAGTCGAGGGCTGCCTGTAATTTTCATTTTGCAGGTCCAGCTGATTTTTACCAGAAACCGATAACCTATGGCACTGGTAATGACCTATAACAACTGCTTATAGCCTCTAAACTAGATTAAAGAAACATCTGTGGTTCATGTGGTGGATGGAGCTGAACAGGGCCCGCTGGTGGAGGAGCGAGGCCAAGGGAAGGAGTGGGGACAGCCTCTGGAGAGAGAGGCAACAAGGAAAACACGTGTGTGAGTTATGGCGCAGATTATGAATCGGCTCACATAAGCCGGTGTGTTTTGGCAGCATTAATTTGAGTAGTTGCCAACGTACAGAGCCGAAAGATAACTCATTTTGACCGTATTAATCCAGCTGGCTATGGTATTAAATGTGAACTTTGTACGACGTATGAATTTTATCTCAGATTTAAAAAAAAAATAGAATCCAGTGCGTGACACAGGTAGGGTGTTTGATGGCAATCTGAAACACCCACCATAATCATCCATGGGGGTCTTTGGAATTGCACATTGCCTATGTTATGACTCTTGACCTAGATACAATAAAAAAGTCACGTGCTGCAGTGCAATGACTACTCAGAGAAAATTCGTAAATAAAAAACTGTGGTCTTAAAAGTATTTATTTTTTAATACGCGACATTTGGTCAATTGTTCTTCTTCATAGCACGTGAAGCCAACACGTGCGTCAACAACATTGCCGCAGCACCCCCTGCTGGACTAAACACGCTACTGTGCCGCGGAGACAATACGCATCAGACGGCCACAAGCGAGTGGTGTCAAGTGTGATCATGATGATTAACACATTCCTGCGGAGGGAGCTGGTAGGAACGTTGGGTTGCTCGGTCAATGGCCAGGGTCAACGGCGGCACCACGTGGTGTATTCCGCAAATATGCCCGACTGTGAGGGCGGGCACAAGCCGGCGTGAGTAGGTTAAACGTTGAGTTTTATAAGGGCACCACAGGGTGACCAGCCCCTCCCCACCCAGCCCCACCCCTCCCACCCCCCACCCAGCCCCACCCTCACCACCCTCCCCACTCAGCCCCTCCCCACCCTCCCCACCCAGCCCCACCCTCCCCATCCAGCCCCTCCCCACCCTCCCCTCCCCACTCAGCCCCTCCCCACTCAGCCCCTCCCCACCCTCCCCTCTCCACCCAGCCCCACCCCTCCTATTTTTTGATGCACGACGGATGGACGGACACAATAATCCCCTGTGGGCTGGTGTAACCAGGAGGTTCCTACCAGTATGAGGCTTGTTTACCCAGGAAAGCCTCACTGCAGGCGCGACACGTCCATGTAGGCTATCTAGGCGGTCGTCTAGGGAGCCAAGTTAAGTGGGGTGCCAAATTCGAGGAAAAAAAATAATTTCTCAACATTTCTGACAATTGATTGATTGGACAGACGGACAAATCGAATAAATATGCCTCTTTAAAAACCATTAAACGGAAAATAGGGGCAAAATGTTTCCCAGTTTACCAAAAAACTCAGCCTCGATCTGCCCCTGGGGTTTGGGGGGCGCCGATTGCTGGCAACAGCGGGTCCAGGGCCACCGCTGCCTCACTGAGTGAGTCTCGTGGCTCTTTTTCAGGAGGGTCCTGCCAGTTTTCACAGTAAGGGGTGGCTATCTATAATCCCAATTGAGTAATGTGTGCTGTATATCAGAATCTATTACAGTACAGTATACCATTTTGCGTGAAAACTCGGACCCATTATCTTGAAGTTATCGGGGGTGGGGCGTCTTTGCTTATTAGCATCTTTAGTATCTTGCGATTCACCAATGTTGGTTGGGGCAAGCCTGACTGCTGATGAGACGCTGAATGTCTAATCGAGCCCATAGCTTGCTTTGTATTGAACTAATACTGCTGATATTATGCACTCCACGAAGACCTTGGGGCCGATGGGATAAAAAAAAACATTGATTTTTTTGTTTTATGCGATGAGACAGATACAGGATTGTGAATGAGACGTGTTTTTTGTCAATGTTATGGACGAATAGGTGAGAATGGTGTGAGTTTGTGTGCGAGTGAATGGCAAATGCCTGGAATGTGTGGTTCGGATCAGGTGAGTGGTGCGTGGTGGTTGATGAGTATATCATGTGTGTGCCAGGTGAATGATATCTGGTGAGTGGTGAGTGCCCGCATGGTGAGCGGTGTCTGGCGATGGGTCAGTTGTCATGCATGTGAGGTCACGCCACCTTATCCGTCCTCTAGTGTGTGTGTCAATAATAACAATGTCAACTTGCAACACGCCGCTACCGCACATCACTCGCTCGCTCTCGCAGAGAGGACAACGACTCGGAGGCGCGAGGAGGAACCACAGATGAGCGGGAAGGCAGCAGCCAGGTGACGAGTCGGCGCCAACGATTGCCCAAGCTCTGCGGTCCTCTACAGTTTGAGGTGGTGTGGGCCAATTAATGTGGGAGGAAACCGGAGCACCTGAAGAATAACCAAATAAAAAAATGTTCACCACGTGAAGCTCACTCAGCTATACAGCTCTTTTTTGCAGAAACGACCTGGCCTCAAATGATAGCTCAACGAAGTGGCTTATCTTGTGGAAATTTACAGCAGTCAAATACTCAAAACGCTCGTTTATTCTGTATCTGCGGAGGTAAAAACCGGAGGACCCGGAAAAAATCCACGCGACCACGGGGAGACAGAGACATGCAAACTCCAAATATACAGCAGGCGTCTGGGTCGGGATCGAATCCATGACCTGTATACCAGGCGAGGTAGTTAACATCTCACCACCGTGGCGCCCATGCGTGCGAAGGGGGCAAACGATCAATCCCATGCAGTCCACATTCTTCCTTTACCGCCTTCTCCTGGCATAGCCAGAGCATGGCACCTCCTCGACGCCCACGGCAAGGGAGTTTCACAACATCGAAGTGCGGTGATCCACCGACCCTCGCTGCTGCCTCCACAGTGCAGCAGCCACGTGCAGCAGCGTAGCCGCCACCGCCCAGCTTTTGTTGTGTGCGTGTGTACACAGGAGACGGTAAAAACGAGGCATGAGCAAGTAATAAATGAAATTGTAAATTCTGAATCGTGACGAATTAAATTACTGGTGGACTACATAACTGCGTCCCTACGAACCATCCGCCAGCAGCAGGTCTAGCGATGTTTTCAATCTCAGATCATTCTAATGTTTTACATTTCCATGCATTCGTTTTCCTTCAGCACGCAGATGCTTATACATTAATCCAGAGATCATATGTCAATGTCTTCCTCGTCCAAGTATTAGCTGCACTCATTTGATATGTCGGTGTGTCTGAGCCATACATCACAGCAGGTGATAGATGCACCGTTTGTTAACGTGATTCCCTGAGCACATAGCTATGTTGATATTCAGAAGCACTCCGATCTAACGTCGTCCCCCTCTCTTATATCCTGTCTATGATCCCGGTCTGCCTTCAATAACTCCCCTAGGTATACATATGAGCATGCATATTCTAGTTCCTCTAACATTGATTCCACAGGGAGCTACAATTACTTTTTAATATTTTCCCACAGAAACTTTCACCACTCTACATGGTCAATAGGCCTGATTAGGTACGTCTTCATGCTAAGTATATGGTACAGTATTTACATGAGGTGGATGTGACTGTGATTCTCGTATTGTAAAATGTTTTAGCACTAAAGTCAGGACTGGACTTAGGAATGGACGATCGGGGCAGCTACTCATGGGCGAAAATTTGTAATGAAAATAATGAGGGCATCGCCATGGGCAAATAGGGGTAGAGAGAAAGACACGGAGAGAAACACACACAGCGAAAGATAGACACAGAAATAGGCAGTGAGAGACGTAGGAGTAAAGTGAGAAACAAACACAACAACAACCGCCATTCGCCACTAAGTGGCAGTGACATCACCATGACGCTTGTGCCAGGCTATGTGCACCTTGAGGTCACGTGAAGTGTCGAAAACCCGCTGGCAGGAGGTCACGGGGCAGACCTAGATGCCACGGGTCTACTGACTGAGACTACTGGCTGATGCACCACCTGTGCCCCCTACTGTATCAACTTGCTGTGCTTTAGCCACCCGGCACTCCGCTCGTTGTTGTGAGCGTCGCTCCTCCGCCGTCTGTTGTTGTTGGAGGGTGACTGCCTCCAACTGCCCAGTAGCAGCGTCCTTCACGAGCCTCCTCCACCGAGGCCGATCTTGACACCGCTGGTACAAGTCATCGGCAAGTCCACATCCTCATGTACCACATCAATCCATCTCTTCTCTAGCCCGTCCGCGCCCGTTTCACCACCTAGATCCGGCTGAACAAAAGCTGTTTAGGCATGCGGTGGCTGGGCATGCGGGCTACATGATCCAGCCAACGAAGCCTTGCCTGCCGGAGGAGCTCACCAATGGGACTTTGTCCACATCTTTCAACGATTTGTGAGCTCACACAATCTAGCCTGGTTAAACCCAGGATGGATCGTAGGCAGGCCAGCATAAATGTTTCTAACCGGCGACGATGTTCCATTAGGGGGGTCCACGTTTTGCAAGCGTAGAGAAGGGAGGGAATGACCGTGGCCGAGAAGACCTGAGGCTTTGTGCGGAGTGAAAGACCAGGTAGCTTCCACACAGCGTTACGCAACCGATGAAAATATAATGCCGCTTGACTGATTTGGAGTGAGACCTCTGCTGTTAAAGCGGAGCCGGTCATGAGCACATTGCCAAGGTATGGGAAGCTCTCCACTCTCTCCACAACTACCCTATCACCAATTTGGAGTTGTGGGGGTGGAGTGTCCGATGGTACAAATACCCAGGCAGGTGCTTAGTTTTGGTGGGGCTGATGGTAACGCCCCACCTCTTGGTGGCAAGCTCCAGGTTCGGCAGCAGAGCCTCCAACTCCTCCTCTGAGTGAGCAGCAATTACCCGGGCATCGATCAGCCTCCCATTGTATCCGTACCAAATGGAGATTCCTCCGGTACAGCTATTGAAGGCTTCACGAACCACGAGGTCAAAATAGATGTTAAATAATGTGGGAGCCAGAGGACATCCCTGTCGCACCCCAAGGTGTGCAGGGAATAGCTCTGACTCCCAGCCACGTAGTTTTACCCAGGCCCGCTCACCATCATGAAGGTCCTTAATGATCGTGAGCAGAGGGACGGACTCCGAAAGCATGAAGAACAACCAGAGCCCAGGCCTACAAATACACACACAAAGGGACACAGACACAGAGAAAAACCATCATGCAGACTCCGGTCATCCTCACAGTGGCTTTTGGCTGGCCACAGAACAAAGATGGCCACCGCATCACGTGTTTTCTGATGCAGTTTTACGGCCGTCTGGAACGCTGTCCCGATATTAGGAAGCCACTGGAGCTATGCAATTTTAAATATAGATTGAAAACTAATTTCTTTATAACTTATTTTTGTGTTTAGTAGGCTGTCTTTCCCCCGCACCTCCGATTAGCACGGTTGGCAATGTATGGAACGAAAGAACTTCCACAGATATATAGAGACAGACACAGAAATAGAGAGGGACATTCAAAAAAAGCAGTGCAGAGAGAGACACGAAACATTAATACAGAGACATAGGGAGAGAGAGACAGACACAGAGAGATACACAGACTGAGATAGAAACAGATAGAGAGACAGAGACATAAAGAGAGATGCAGAGAGAGGGACAGTGACATACAAGTTTTGTGGCCCGAACTAACCACACGGAGACATCTGCTGGAGGCAACGCGTTTATTGTAACAACTCTTAACACTCTGTTAAGACTACTCTGTTAAACACTACTGTAACACCCGATAGCCTAAGGGAGAGACAGCCTCCCTTCTAGCGTGTCCTACACACGCCGGGCTTCGCTACACGCCGGTCCCTTGCGACGGCGGCTAGGGGAAGACTGGACCGACCGACCCACCCCGGGGTACGGGACTCGCCCTGGTCCGCTGCAACCCCGGCTCTAGCGAGAGCCTCGGGGAGGGTCCCCGGGTGCTGGTCCAGTCTTCAGGTCTTCAGATGTCTTCAAGCTTGAGTTGGCGAACACTCCCTGGCCCGTCCCGAGGGCCGGCCTTTTATCCCCAGGTCGAGGTCACCCCTCCCCTCATGATCCCCCCTACAGAACCTTCTAGAAGGTCTTAGTAGGTCTTAATTCTTAAGGGGTTTTAGGAAGTGGTGGGGGTCCCCATCCCCCTCAGCCCCCAGCCCCTGGGGGGTCTGGGGTGTCAACCTCCGGTCACGGAGGGGCGGGGGTTTGACCTTCGGTCAACCCCTACACACCTCGCTCTCTCTCGGCTGCCCCCTGTCGGTCCATTGGCGTGGTGGCAGCTCAGCTGCCTACAGCGCCTTATTATGGCGCATTAAAGTAATTATTATGGCGCATTAAAGTAATGATCAGCCACAGCAGAAGTATTGGTCCTGCCGTGTTTCAGATCTGCCTTATGTTCACGAACACGGCCCGAGACATGTCGTTTGGTTTCCCCAATGTAACTGCTGCCGCAGATACAGCTTAGTTTGTAGACACCGCGATATTGCATGTCAGGAATTTTGTCCTTCACAGATGGGATCAGATCACGAATTTTATGTACTGTGTTAAATCGGACCTGGATCTTGTATTTCTTCATGATTTTATAAATATTTGTGGTTACCCCTGCTATGTATGGCAGGGTGATGGTTTTGATTGGATCCTCAGATGGCTCCTTCCTCACGCTTGGGGTGAAGGCTTTGCGGATTGTTTAATCAGAATATCCATTCGCCTTGAGAGCTTGGTGTACGTGTTTTACTTCACTGGTTAGGTGTTCATGGTCGGAGATACACTGAGCTCTATGTGTAGCGTTTTGATGAGGGGATTCTTCTGGGATGGATGGTGGTGGGAATCAGGTTTTAGGTAGGCGTCAGTATGGGTTACTTTCCTGTAGACAGAGTGGCTCATTGAGCCATCTGGTCTCTTTTTGATTAAGACATCCAAGAAAGTTAGCATGCCATCCTTTTCTACCTCCATCGTGAATTTGATGGCTGGGTGTATGGAATTGATGTAGTTGAGCCGGTCGGCCATGTGGCCAGATGACAAACGTGTCATCCACGTACCTCTTCCACAAGGACAGGCGTAGAGTGGATGCCTGGATGGCGTCCGTCTCAGATATTTCCATGAAAATATTGGCCACAACCGGAGATAAGGGAGAACCCATTGGGTGCCTTCAATTTTTTTTTGTAAAATGATGGTGAATATGTATGTCTTAGCATTTGCTATTAAAATATGAAATAATTATTCTTTATTAGATTAAGTAATTATTTTTTATTAGATATTAAATAATGTGGGATCTGTAGAACATCCCTGTCACACATACAGAGGGAAAAAAAGCATTTGATCCCCTGCTGATTTTGTACGTTTGCCCACTGACATGATCAGTCTATAATTTTAATGGCAGGTTTATTTGAACAGTGAGAGACAGAATAACAACAAAAAAATCCAGAAAAACGCATGTCAAAAATGTTATAAATTGATTTGCATTTTAATAAGGGATATAAGTATTTGAGCCCTCTTCAAAACATGACTTAGTACTTGGTGGCAAAACCCTTGTTGGCAATCACAGAGGTCAGACGTTTCTTGAAGTTGGCCACCAGGTTTGCACACATCTCAAGAGGGATTTTGTCCCACTCCTCTTTGCAGATCTTCTCCAAGTCATTAAGGTTTCGAGGCTGACGTTTGGCAACTCGAACCTTCCCCATCCACGACCCATTTTCAATGCCCTGGCTGAGGGAAGGAGGTTCTCACCCAAGATTTGATGGTACATGGTCCCCACCATTGTCCCTTTGATACGGTGAAGTTGTCCTGTCCCCTTAGCAGAAAAACACCCCCAAAAATAATGTTTTTACCTCCATGTTTGACGGTGGGCATGGTGTTCTTGGGGTCATAGGCAGCATTCCTCCTCCTCCTCCTCCAAACACGGCGAGTTGAGTTGAAGCCAAAGAGCTCCATTTTGGTCTCATCTGACCACAACACTTTCACCCAGTTGTCCTCTGAATCATTCAGATGTTCATTGGCAAACTTCAGACGGGCATATATATGTGCTTTCTTGAGCAGGGGGACCTTGCGGGTGCTGTAGGATTTCAGTCCTTCACGGCATAGTGTGTTACCATTTGTTTTCTTGATGACTATGGTCCCAGCTGCCTTGAGATCATTGACAAGATCCTCCTGTGTAGTTCTGGGCTGATTCCTCACCGTTCTCATGATCATTGCAACTCCACGAGGTGAGATCTTGCATGGAACCCCAGGCCGAGGGAGATTGACAGTTCATTTGTGTTTCTTCCATTTGCGAATAATCGCACCAACTGTTGTCACCTTCTCACCAAGCTGCTTGGCAATGGTCTTGTAGCCCATTCCAGCCTTGTGCAGGTCTACAATCTTGTCCCTGACATCCTTGCAGAGCTCTTTGGTCTTGGCCATGGTGGAGAGTTTGGAATTTGATTGATTGCTTGTGGACAGGTGTCTTTTATAGAGGTAACAAGCTGAGATTAGGAGCACTCCCTTTAAGAGTGTGCTCCTAATCTCAGCTCGTTACCTATATAAAAGACACCTGGGAGCCAGAAATCTTTCTGATTGAGACGGGGTCAAATTCTTATTTCCCTCATTAAAATGCAAATCAATTTATAACATTTTTGACATGCGTTTTTCTGGATTTTTGTTGATGTTATTGTCTCTCACTGTTCAAATCAACCTACCATTAACATTATAGACTAATAATTTCTTTGTCAGTGGGCAAACGTACAAAATCAGCAGGGGAACAAATACTTTTTTCCCTCACTTTATACATACGCTCACACGTACACTCAACACACACTCTCAGTGGTGATGTTAGGACTCATCACAGCTGGCTCCGCCAAACCAAAGAGTTTTGGTGGTTCGTTTCGCCAGTGCGAGTCGGCGTTTTCAAGCTGTTACTGTAAGTTTTTTTCTCATGGAATGTGTTATCTCCGTGTTGTCATAAGTGGGGCTTTCGTCCACTGAGTGTCAACTTACAAATGAGTTGGATCAATGAACGGGCCTCAGGAACGCAGCCTGTTCGTGAAGCGGGGACTGGCCGTAAAGTGTTATGACGGCGAGTTGAAAAATAACGTAGCTTTTTTGCAGCACAGGATTATTAATTATTTCATGGATAGGGTCTCACCTTTATTTATCGGAAGTTTGTATCTTCACGTTTACAGGGCATGCATACGTGACGTAACACTCAGCAAGCAGCCACTCAGCCTGTGCGATGGCGCCAAGTATAACATTGTTAATGAGCCCCGTTGCAAGAGGTCAATTTGCCTCTTGCCTGTGAGCTGCTGGTGTCAAATATTTTACCGTGTTTAACCCGTTCGTGATGTATAACATTTTTCCCACTCAAATTCACGTGGGCCTTTTTGATCAAATAGCTTTTCAATTTCACTTTCAAGGAAAATCCAAGGCGACTCATTTTTCAGTCACTTCCGTTTATTCGTGTTGTTCAATAAAGTGATTTCTATTTCATGTTACCGGTAACTACCTTGTGATCCCTCCCCCCACACTCCCTCAAACTCTCGAAATTCCTAAGCTTACCCTCCTCTTAAAAATGTCCAACAAAGTCACCGTCATTTATAAACTTGATGATAAAAATGCCCAGAATGAGTCAAATGTGCAAGAGTGACTGGGTTGGTGCCGTGATGATGCAGCAGAGAAGCCCCAAGGGCCTGAGTAGCAATGCAAAAAGAATAGCAATGCAAATTGCTATTCTGATTAGCACGGTTGGCGATGCGAAACAAATTCAACATACATACAAACAAACGAAGTCGAGTCAATGTGAATTATCAAGACAATTTATTCACAGTTGGTAATACATAATATAGGTTTTATACTGGTAGGAACGAAGTTGTAAACTGAGTGTACCAGCCTGCAATAGATTAATGTGTCCGTCCGTCCCCTTTCAATACTTTAACGAAGTGAAATCTCGTGCTGTTCTTAAACATTTACTTATCTTAAACATCGACTTATCTTAATCATTGACTTATCTTAAACATCTACATATCTTAAACATTTACTTATCTTAAACATCTACATATCTTAAACATTTACTTATCTTAAACATCGATTTATCTTAAACATCGACTTATGTTAAACATCGACTTATCTTCAACATTTACTTATGTTAAACATCGACTTATCTTCAACATTTACTTATCTTAAACATCCACTTATCTTAAACATTTACTTATCTTAAACATCGACTTATCTTAATAATTGACTTATCTTAAACATCTACTTATCTTAAACATTTACTTATCTTGAACATCGACTTATCTTAAACATCGACTTATCTTGAACATCGACTTATCTTGAACATCGACTTATCTTAAACATCGACTTATCTTAATCATTAACTATTCTTAAACATCGACTTGTCTTTAACATTTACTTATCTTAAACATCGACTTCTCTTAATCATTGACTTGTCTTAAACATCGACTTGTCTTAAACATCGACTTATCTTGAACATTTACTTATCGTAAATATCGACTTATCTTAAACATCGACTTATCTTTAACATTTACTTATCTTAAACATTGACTTGTCTTAATCATCGACTTGTCTTAAACATCGACTTGTCTTAAACATCGACTTGTCTTAAACATTTACTTATCTTAAACATCGACTTATCTTAAACATCGACTTATCTTTAACATTTACTTATCTTAAACATCGACTTATATTAAACATCGACTTATCTTAAACATCGACTTATCTTGAACATTTACTTATCTTAAACATCGACTTATCTTGAACATTTACTTATCTTAAACATCGACTTATCTTAAACATCGACTTATCTTAAACAACGACTTATCTTAAACATCGACTTATCTTAAACATCGATTTATCTTAACATTTACTTATCTTAAACATCGACTTATCTTAAACATCGACTTATACTGGTAGGAACGAAGTTGTAAACTGAGTGTACCAGCCTGCAATAGATTAATGTGTCCGTCTGTCCGTCCCTTTCAATACTTTAAGAAGTGAAATCTCGTGCTGTTGGGTGTAATAAATTTGCGCAAAATTCCAATGTTTCTACCAGCCCACCCTGCAGGGACCTGTTAAGTTAGATTTCGTAAATATAAATGTGTCATGCAACACACCACCACCCGACACAGTAAGGTTTGTCACATAAACAGAACATGCCAACACACTGGTATGCTGTACTAGTAACAAATTGCCATGTTCTGTTTACGTGATAAACCTTTGTCGGGTGGTGGCGGGTTTAACGACAGATTTATATTTACGAAGCCATCTCCCAGAGGTCCCCAGCGGAAGAACCGTGTTCAGAGGAGGTGCCGAGCCAGCAGCACACTCAATCTCCCATCTCGCTGGCGGTGGGGTCGGGGTGGGGCGGACGCTCGTGCCTGCTCATCACAGTTGGTTGGCACAAGGTGTAACGTTGATAAACCTGCGGAAGAAAACGAGCGTTAAGCCGCGCAGTCCTTTGGTACCCGCCCCTCCCATCTTTCCCACCTGGCACACGCAAGCTGAGTCAGCGCAGGGGGCCACGGCGCGTGGGTGAGACAGAAAGAGGTCCGTGTCCGTGCCTGGACGGGATGTGGCGCCGGGTGTTAACGGCGATGCTCTCGTGACCGTGCGTTCGTTTGTGTGTATGCGCGCGTGCGTCTCACCTGTGACCGTCCTTCTGCTGCACGAACCCCGGTGGCTGTTGGTTCTCATACATTGGAGAAACATTTCCCCCCCGGGGCTGGGAGACCTGTGAAGGAGACCGCCATGAACATCAGCTCGTCGAGAACGCCCGAGGCAAACGAGCGATTCGCTCGCACATCCTAAACCCATGCTCTGGGCTTTACAGCGAACACCTTAACATGGCTGTCATTGCATGTGTGTGTACGCATATGTTGGTACTTGTACGCGTGTGTATGTACGTGCGGAGCAGTAGTGTAGCGGATAGCGCGCTGCTCTACGAACCCGGTGACCCGACTTCTATGGCCGCTTATGGACAATACCAGTGACGATTATCTGAATGGGTCCTGGGGCTTCCCTAAAGTCGAATGAGCCTCAAATGAGTACTTTGTGAAGTGTGTAAACATTGCCATTGGGAAGACAAAGGCGGCCGGGCGTAGTGTCGGCCACCTACCCCCTTGTGTGCCATAATTACGGCCTTCATAGATGCTTGCTAACAGCACTTGCTCCAAAAGTCTTTTTAGGCTCTATAGGGGATCTTTGTCTTTTTTACAGTTCTGTATGTGTTTGCATCTGCAAGTCACTCCCTACCGATTCATGGCCGAACTTCCAATCAGCTAGCCGTGGCTTGCTGGAAGTGTCCACGACCGTGCTGTCCGTGTTCACAAGTTCCTGCAGTAAGGAGAATAGGAAATCAGCAGGCGGTGAACATATGGCCACGGGCCACTTGCCAAAGTGCCATTCTTCACGAGGGCCCGATGATACTTTGCCTCTTGAGAAGAAAAATTAACTCACACTCATAAACGATACTGTGGCCTTGAAATAAAAAAAACATAAAATACATATACAGTGAGGGAAAAAAAGTATTTGATCCCCTGCAGGTTTGTACGTTTGCTCACTGACAAAGAAATGATCAGTCTATAATTTTAATGGTAGGTTTAGTTGAACAGTAAGAGACAGAATAGCAACAATAAAATCCATGTTTGACGGTGGGGATGGTGTTCTTGGGGTCATAGGCAGCATTCCTCCTCCTCCAAAGACGGCGAGTTAAGTTGATGCCAAAGAGCTCCATTTTGGTCTCATCTGACCACAACACTTTCACCCAGTTGTCCTCTGAATCATTTAGATGTTCATTGGCAAACTTCAGACGGGCATGTATATGTGCTTTCTTGAGCAGGGGGACCTTGCGGGCGCTGCAGGATTTCAGTCCTTCACGGCGCAGTGTGTTACCAATTGTTTTCTTGGTAACTATGGTCCCAGCTGCCTTGAGATCATTGACAAGATCCTCCCGCGTAGTTCTGGGCTGATTCCTCACCGTTCTCATGATCATTGCAACTCCACGAGGTGAGATCTTGCATGGAGCCCCAGGCCGAGGGAGATTGACAGTTCTTTTATGTTTCTTCCATTTGCGAATAATCGCACCAACTGTTGTCACCTTCTCACCAAGCTGCTTGGCAATGGTCCTGTAGCCCATTCCAGCCTTGTGTAGGTCTACAATCTTGTCCCTGACATCCTTGCAGAGCTCTTTGGTCTTGGCCATGGTGGATAGTTTGGAATCTGATTGATTTGTTGCTTCTGTGGACAGGTACCTGTTACACAAGCTGAGATTAGGAGCACTCCCTTTAAGAGTGTGCTCCTAAATCTCAGCTCGTTACCTGTATAAAAGACACCTGGGGGCCAGAAATCTTTCTGATTGAGAGGGGGTCAAATACTTATTTCCATCATTAAAATGCAAACCAATTTATAACATTTTTGACATGCGTTTTTCTGGATTTTTGTTGTTGTTATTGTCTCTCACTGTTCAAATAAACCTACCATTAAAATTATAGACTGATCATTTCTTTGTCAGTGGGCAAACGTACAAAATCAGCAGGGAATCAAATACTTTTTTCCCTCACTGTATATCATGTGTGTGCCAGGTGAATGATATCTGGTGAGTGGTGAGTGCCCGCATGGTGAGCGGTGTCTGGCGATGGGTCAGTTGTCATGCATGTGAGGTCACGCCACCTTATCCGTCCTCTAGTGTGTGTGTCAATAATAACAATGTCAACTTGCAACACGCCGCTACCGCACATCACTCGCTCGCTCTCGCAGAGAGGACAACGACTCGGAGGCGCGAGGAGGAACCACAGATGAGCGGGAAGGCAGCAGCCAGGCGACGAGTCGGCGCCAACGATTGCCCAAGCTCTGCGGTCCTCTACAGTTTGAGGTGGTGTGGGCCAATTAATGTGGGAGGAAACCGGAGCACCTGAAGAATAACTAAATAAAAAAATGTTTACCAGGTAAACATTTTTACCTGGTAACGTCGTGAGAATATTATTTTGTTATTTTATATTATCAATTTATTATTTTATTCTCATTTTACGTGACTTTACCGAAATAATCAAAGAAGATGTATGCTTTAACTTTAACATAGCCATTTCTGTGACCAGTCACAAGCTAATCACTCAGCCATTTCAATGCTAAATTATATGCTAATTCCTTTGTCAAGGCGCTTTGTTTCTTCTCACACAGCTTAAAGGTCGTGATCTGAGCGTGGCTTTTTTCACTCCAGCCCTGCCTCCAGACAGTCTCGTCCCTTCACCTGATGAAGGCCGCTTGTGTTGTGGCCGAAACGTCGTGATTTTTGTTACTTTATTTTTTACCTACGTGACTTTACCCAATAGAACCAGAGTATAGCGTGTGTTGCTTTTACGTCCAACAGATGGCGCTGTTTTTCAAAAAAAGCATATTTTTACCGAAAAAGCCAATGAGTATATTTTTACCTGTCACAGGTGTGACATCTATATAATAGTAGGTATATAACAACATAGTATGTATATAAAAACATGCGTGTATTCGAATGCAACGTTGTGTCAAAATTTCAAAGCAATCGGTGAAGAACTTTCGGAGATTTAAGATTTTGAACAAACGAACATTTACATTTTTATTTATATAGATTGTTATTCTGTTTATTTGCTTCCCGTATGAATAGAGATTACTTAAATACAGTTTTTTTTTCAATCACTGCAACTTTATAGTCAAGACAATAATGCTCGTAGAGTAATACCCCGATGTATGTCTTCCCCCTTTTTACGTCGTTTGGCAAATACGTGGTAACGTGATGATTAACACCGCCGCTTGATTGATTTGCGTCGCATCAAGACACATCTACGTCGCTGACAGCATCACCGTGCGTCCTTTCTCGTTGTTGTCAGTGTGAATTCATGAATTAAGAAAATTACGACAGAGACAAGCAGACACAATGTCTCCATTTATCACCACAATTTATTTAGATTCACACTATCAGACTGGAGAGGTGACCGAGTGGTTCAGAGGTCCACAGTGGTGAGATGTTAACTTCCTCGCCTGGTAATGCAGGAGGTCGTGGGTTTGACCCCGACCCTGATGCATGTATTTTTTTGGAATTTTAGTGTCTCTCTCCCCGTGGTTGCATGGACTTTTCTCCAATTCCTCCGTTTTTTTTTTCTCTCTCCACATTTACAAGCGCGCGTTTAGAGTATTTAGCCGCTCAAAATTTCCACGTGATAAGCCACTTTGTCGAATTATTGTTTGGGACCAGGTCACTTCTGAAAAAGAGCTACATAGCTCAGTGGGCCTTACCTGGTAAAATCAAACATCGTTTATAGGTTGAAAATAGTTGATGGGTCCCGAGAACTCAGCCAGTACTGCTGCGATCATGAGTGTGAATCAGGGCAGTGAGCAGGATGATCTCATCCCGCTCGAAAAAAGGATACAAACTAAGCCTCATTGTGTTACGTTCATGTTTTACACTTGGTACGGTTAAATCCCATCTCTGAGCATTATAAATATAATTTTTGACTGTTACAT
Source organism: Petromyzon marinus (assembly GCF_048934315.1). NCBI lineage: Eukaryota > Metazoa > Chordata > Hyperoartia > Petromyzontiformes > Petromyzontidae > Petromyzon > Petromyzon marinus. The sequence continues at coordinate 14,275,886 of NC_133725.1, read as the reverse complement.
GACAAAAAAAAATTCTCCAGCAGGGTGCGTGTGAAGATGCTGCCTCCTCGTGTGCTGATTGAGACATTGCCAAAACCGGTCCTGAGTTTGCTTGTATTGAACCAAAGTTGCTGCAATTATTAAATTCCTAGATGGTCGTGATACTTAAGCGATGTGTAAAACTAAACGTTTACATTGTTATGCAGAGGGACAGATATATGAAACGAAGCTTCTTAATGTTTTGACTTGTAATCTCCACAATAAAAACATAATTATTGTGTTATATGTATTACTGTATACAATTATGCGTTCAATTAGTACCCATATCGAACAGAGAGGGTCCTCGCCTCTACACATTTGGCAGTTTACCACCATTGCTTCAAGCGATGTTGGCTCTGCTGATGAGACACTGCATGTCGAAAACGCTCCAGAGGCTGCTTGTGTTGAACTTACAATGCTGTGGGTTGTGCAGTCGCAGAAGGTCACGTGTCTGATGGCATGTGTAAACAAAAAAACATTTAGACAAATGAAGCAACTGTTGTGTCAACCTACTTATGGTGTGGATAAAATGGCTACTTGATATATCAGATACATATTCTTAGCTCTTTCGGTAAAGTCACGTTGAAGGGAAACAATAAAATATATATAAAACAATAAAAATTCTCACGACGTTTCGACCATAACACAAACGGTCGTCATCAGGTGTGTCGGTTTGCATAAATGTATTTTTAAACGGTGTATTTATTTATTTATAACAAAAAACGTCAGCGCCACGCGCAGCGATTTGGCAGTTTATTTAGGACTAGTCCATCTATGTTCTGAAAAGAGGAGGGGGGAGACGAAAAATTAATGTATGCTGTCTGAAAGCCACTGTAAGCGTGAACAATCAATTAAGACCTGAAATGGTTTATCAAATCTTTCCAATGACATCAGATACAGTCGTGGTATCTCCTTCCGAGGGATATTTTGTAACACGAGGCGATGGTGATGACGTTATTCTGCTCTGTGAGCGTTCTGAATGGATTATTAATCTCATGATAGTTAAATATGTTTGGGGGAAGAAATAACAGAAAGATTAATCAGATTGGTCTGAGTAATGTCATATTAAAGTGTGTATTACAGATGCGATGCGTCCCATCCTCAAAGTAAGTGTAGTGATATTTATATTCATAATAACAATTATTCTTATTAATAGAGTGCCCTTTTCGCCCAGGCTTATCGGAGTGCTTCAGACAAGATAAGTGACGTACATCAACAACAACCGCCGTTCGCCACTAAGTGGCGGTGGCGGAACTCCAATGGCTGGTTGTGGAATAGGGGTTATGATGAGAGATGTATCTTAGGCGAATAGATTGGATGACCTATATCTAAATCACCCGGTATGTGCTCGATTTCGCTAGGCCTTAGAAGCTCGGCAGAGTTGAGCGTGGATATACTGTAGCCTGGATGTATGACTGATTAATTGCCAGCACGCACAAAGACGGTGCCGTAGCCAGCGTGAGCAGGAAAGGACAGTGCAGAAAAATCCATTGTTGTTCTGCAGTCCCCCCCCCCCTCCATCTGCACCAACGCACTACTGACCAGCGTGGTGAAGTATGGTCATATATACCTCACGACCCGCAAGACTTTGGGAGGCCCTCATCCAGCAGTGGATTGATAAATTCTGGGCTGTTTATGTACATGCACATCTGGATTAGGGGTTGCAGTGTGGGGTAAGTATCTGCATTTGGGCTTAATGGTGGGGGTTATGACTGGGGATTATACAGGTAGGAACAACAGGTTCCACACACGAAAAAGATGGCAAGCTACCCTTTTTAGATGTCCTAATTAAAAGGAGACCTGATGGTTCAATGAGCCACTCTGTCTACAGGAAAGCTACCCATATGGATGCTCACTTAAAACCGGATTCCCACCACCATCCATCCCAGAAGAATTCCCTCATCAAGACTCTATACCATAGAGCCCAATGCATTTCCGACCAGGAACACATTGCCAGTGAACTCAAGCACGTACACCAAGCTCTCAAGGCTAATGGTTACTCGGACTACACAATCCGCAAAACCATCACTCCAACCATGAAGTAGGATCCTCTTGACGAGCCATTCAAAACCATCACCTTGCCCTACATTGCGGGGGTCACAAAAAATATCTCCAAAATCCTGAATAAACACAAGATCCAGGTCCGATTCAACACAGTACATAAAATCCGTGATCTGGTTCCGTCTGTAAAAGATGTGTTCCAGACATACAGTACCCGGGCGTCTACAAACTAAGTTGCCTCTGTGGAAGCAGCTACATTGGAGAAACCAAACGACATATCTCAGACCGCATCCGTGAACATAAAGCAGACTTGAAACACGGTAGGACGAACACCTCAGCCGTGGCAGATCACTTTTATTATTCAGTGGGCTCACATGACATTGACTTCTCCAAGACGGAGGTTCTCTGCAAGCCACCTGGCTACCATGAGAGATCCGTTCATGAGGCTATCCACATATACAAACACAGAGACAATTTCAACCGAGAAGATGGATTCCGGCTTAGTAACCATTGGAAAGACGTTATAAACCATTTCGGTTTTTGATTGATTGTATTTTACGGTGACTTTCAGACTGCAATCCATTTGCTGGCATTGCCTCTTAGTACCTTTCACACGACGGTCAATAGTTTAGTTTATAGCATTTTGTATAATAATAAATAGTATAACAGTGTAATGTTAAATATAATTGATAAGGCAATATATAGTACCGTAATTGTATAGTGAATATACAGCAGTGTGGTATACAGTAGGGTTAGTAGAATAATACATAGTGTAATACTACAAGTCTAATATTTTATAGTCTAAAGTATAGGGTAGTGTATAGTAACGCATTGTATAATTCAAGGGTGGGGTTTGTCTATGTATACGATATCATACAATGTAGTTTAGATTGGAAGGTATAATATTGTAATGTATAGTAGTCTAGTTTGTAGCATAGTTATAACGCAACACAGGACAGAGCAGCGCACCGTGGCTGTTTCCCCCTCTTCCCCCCCCCTCCTCCGTTCCGAACATAGATAGACTCGTCCGTCTGAACCAAGCTCGTCGCTCTCCGTGGTGTTAATCCCTCATACTAACATCATGCTAATCCCCCAGTTACATGCTAATTTACTGTTGATATGTAAACTCCTCTCCCCCCTTCCTCCGTTCCGTACATAGATGAACTCGTCCGTCTGAACAAAACTCGTCGCTCTCCGTGGTGCTCATCCATCACACCAACATCATGCTAATCCCCCAGTTACATGCTAATTCATATGTAAACTCCTTTGTCAAGACGCTCTGTTCCTCCCACACAGCTTAAAAGACGCTTCCAAGCTTGGCAGGGTTCACTCAAGCGCTGTCTTCCGGACAGTCCTGTTTCTTCACCTGAGGAAGGCTACTTGTGTTGTGGCCGAAACGTCGTGAGAATTTTATTCTGCTATTATTTGTATTATTTTATCTCCATTCTACGTGAATTTACCGAAAGAACCCATAAGAGATTCCACACTGCCCACCAGGGATTATTTGTCTATCTGTCTGTCGTGCATAGCCGGAATTACATCCGCATAATTTGACTGCCATCTAGCGGGTAATGACAGTTTTGTGCTCTATAACAGTCAAGTATGGCTAATGATTCTGAGCACATACGTACATCATCAAACACTTGCATCAGTGACTTCAAACTTTATTTGACTGCAGGAATTCATATTATTTGGTTCTTTCGGTAAAGTCACGTAGATGGAAAATAAAAAAAATGTTTCATAAGAGCCAAAAACTTGGAGTGCATAATGTCAGCAGTATTAGTTCAATACAAAGCAAGCTATGGGCTCGCTTCGACATTCAGTGTCTCATCAGCAGTCAGGCTTGCCCCAACCATCGTTGGTGAATCGCAAGATACTAAAGATGCTAATAAGCAAAGACGCCCCACCCCCGATAACTTCAAGATAATGGGTCCGAGTTTTCACGCAAAATGGTATAGTGTACTGTAATGTATTCTGATATAAAGTACACATTACTCAATTGGGATTATACATAGCCACCCCCTACTGTGAAAACTGGCAGGACCCTCCTGAAAAAGAGCCACGAGGCTCACTCAGTGAGGCAGCGGCGGCCCTGGACCCGCTGCTGCCAGCAATCGGCGCCCCCCAAACCCCAGGGGCAGATCGAGGCTGAGTTTTTTGGTAAACTGGGAAACATTTTGCCCCTATTTTCCGTCCAATATTAATTATTTATTTAAAGAGGTATAATTAATCGGTTTGTCCGTCCGTCTGTCCAATTAATCAATTGTCAGAAATGTTGAGAAATTAATTACAGGTTTTTTTTCCTCGAATTTGGCACCCCACTTAACTTTACGCCCTAGACGACCGCCTAGATAGCCTACATGGACGTGTCGCGCCTGCAGTGAGGCTTTCCTGGGTAAACGAGCCTCATAATTCTAGATTTAAAGCTTTAGTGACTGCTAGGATCCATACTCTTTGGTTCTATTGGGTAAAGTCACGTAGGTGAAAATAAAATAACAAAAAATTACAACGTTTCAGCCACAACACAAGCGGCCTTCATCAGGTGAAGAGACGAGACTGTCTGGAGGACAGCGCTGGAGTGGAAGAAGCCACGCTTAGAGCACGACCTGTAAGCTGTGTGAGAAGAAAAAGACCAAGCGCCTTGACAAAGGAAATAGCATATAATTTAGCATTGAAATGGCTCATTGAAATAGCTAAGTTAAAGTATACACATCTGCAGAGGGAGCCCTTGACAAAGGAATTAGCATCGAATTTAGCATTGAAATAGCTGAGTGATTAGCTTGTAACTGGTCACAGAAATAGCTATGTTAAAGTTAGAGCATATACATTCACCGAGGCACCTAGTACTCATCAAACAGGAGAATTTAGCGAAACACAACCACGCTCAGACATCGGACCTGTGTGCGAGCAAACAAGGTGTTCTGATAAAGAAATTAGCATAAAAATTAGCATTTGATTGGCGGATTTTAGGAAAGAGGTGGTGTACGTGCCGGTGGACTTGCAGTTTGGCGCGGGGGGGGGGGGGAAGGGGGGAGGGGGAGTTTACCTATTGATGGTGTGAAAAGGGGGAATTTATAAGAGCTGCGAAAGTTTGGGGTACCACTACTTGAAAAAATATACTGTACCATTGAAATTAGTTTAATGTTTAGTTCGATTTAGAACATCTTTCCAATGGTTGCTTAATTTGAAACCATCCTCTCGGTTGAAATTGTGTCTGTGTTTGTAGATCTGAATTGCTTCATGAACAAATCTCTGATAAAAGCCCGTGGGTTTGCAAAGAACCTTGGTATCGGAGAAAATTATATCGTGATCCCCTACAGCGTTGTAACAGTGATCAGCCACGGCAGAAGAATTCGTTTTGCCGTGTTTCAAATCTGATTTGTGCTCGCGAATTCGGTCAGAGACATGTCGCTTTGTCTCACCGATGTAGCAATCACCGCAGGTACAACTCAATTTGTAAACCCCGGGGTACTGTAAATCAGGAATGACATCCTTCACGGATGGGATCAGATCACGAATTTTGTGTACTGTATTGAGCCGGACCTGGATCTTGTGTTTGTTTAGAATTTTGGAAATCTTTTTAGTAACGCCTGCTATATATGGAAGTGTGATGGTTTTGACCGGAGTATCAAGTGGTTGTTTCTGTATGGAGGGAGAGACAGCTTGGCGGATGGTACGGTCAGAGTAACCATTCCTTTTGAGGGCCAGGTGTACATGTTTTAATTCACTGGTCAGGTTGTGTTGGTCCGAAATGCAATGAACCCAATGGTATAAAGTTTTGATGAGATAATTCTTTTGGGCTGGGTGGTGGTGGGAATCAGGTTTCAAGTAGGAATCTGTGTGGGTGGGTTTCCTGTAGACAGAATGCCCCAATGAGCCATCAGGTCTCCTCTCAAACAGAACATCGAAGAATGGTAGCTTGCCATCTTTCTCCACTTCCATGGTGAATTTGATGGCGGGATGTCTGGAATTGATGGGGTGTAGGAAAAGGTTCAAAGCTGGGAGGCTTTGTGGCCAAATGACGAAAGTGTCATCCACATATCTCTTCCCCTGGGAAGGTCTGAGGGTGGAAGTCTGGATGGCATCTGATTCAAATTTCTCCATGAAAATATTGGCTATCACTGGTGACAAGGGGGAACCCATGGGGGTACCCTCATTTTGTTTGTAGAAGGAGCCATTCCAAGTAAAGTAGGTATTGTTGAGGCAGTGCCTAACCAGTGCAGGTGTATCGGCGTCTAGTCCATGTTGGACCAAATTTTCAATTATTTCAATGGTATCAGGTACTGGGACCTTGGTGAACAAAGAGACCACATCGAAGCTGACAAGGATATCGTCAGGGGACAGTACAACGTCTTTGACCATAGAGACCAATTGGGCTGAGTTAAGTACTGCTGAGGTGGTCTTGTCAGTGAAAGGCAGCAAGGAATATGACAGAAAACGGGCTAGTCTATAGGTAGGGGAGTTGATCGTGGATACGATGGGTCGTAGTAGGAGCCTTCTTTATGGATCTTGGGAAGACCATAGAATCTAGGGAGTCTTGCAGCAGAAGGTTTTAGGGAGGGACGTTTAGTTGGGTCGATTAGGGAGGTCGAACTTGTGATGATCTTGTTGGTTTTCATCGCTAGGCTATTGGTAGGGTAATTTTTAATTTTTGAGTAACTTCCATCGTTGAGCAGATTCTGGATTTTGTTGTTGTATGAATCTTTATCCATAATTACAGTAGCGTTGCCTTTATCGGCTGAGAGGATGACTATATCACTTCTGTTTTTTTTTAATTCGCGAGTTCAGAGCATTCATTTTTGCTGATGTTACTAATGGGTTTCTTAGCATTCTTAAGAATAGGGGCTATTTCAGCTCTCACAACATCTGCTTGGATGTGTCCCACGCCTTTGAGGGCTACATCGACCTGAGAGATGATATCATCTACTGGTATGTGTTTTGGGGTGACAGCAAAATTCAGTCCCCTAGCCAGTACTGTTTTCAGATTGTCCGAAATCGGCGTGCTACTCTGATTAATGACGATTTTGTTGACGTCGAGTTTTGTTATATGTGGAACTGGGTTCTTCTTTAATAGCTGGTTGAATTTAGAAATCAGGTTAGCTTTACATTTGACTGACAGTGAATCAGCAGAAGCAGTCATGTTGTCTATGTGATTTCAATCCGCACCAACCGGCATGTGCACCCGCATGTACACCACCTCTACACCGTTCATCATGCTAAGTCGGCCAATCAAATGCTAATTTTTATGCTAATTCCTTTGTCAAGGCACCTTGTTTCCTCGCACACAGCTTAACGGTCGCGGTCTGAGCGTGGCTGTGTTTCACTCCAGCGCTGTCCTCGAGACAGCCTGGTTCCTTCACCTGATGAAGGCCGCTTGTGTTGTGGCTGAAACGTCGTGATTTTTGTTGTTTTATTATTTACCTACGTGACTTTACTGAATAGAACCAAAGAGTATGGATCCTTGCAGTCACGAAAGCTTTAAATCTAGAATTGATAACCTCTACGGGGAGGGCTTTCACCTATCTGTTAGAGCTTTAAACAGACAACGGGACAAGAAGTCACAGCTCATCGAGACTCTGACCTTCCTCAAAAGATGCCGCGATCACAAGGTAATACCCATCGCTTTCACACTCATTTCTGCTGTATCTTCTCCAAATTCTAAACAGATTCTGTTTAAGGCCAGCCTATCTTAAATCTCAGAGAGGATAAGGCTACACCGATTTGAACTCGATACTTTAGACAGGACTCTCCTACAAGCTAATTTAATGTTAACACAAAAAATGTCACCTTCTGATTGGAATCACATAGACAACATGACTGCTTCTTCTGCTGATTCACTGTCAGTCAAATGTAAAGCTAACCTAATTTCTTTCTGATTGAGAGGGGGTCAAATATATAACATTTTTGACATGCGTTTTTTCTGGATTTTGTTGTTGTTATTCTGTCTCTCACTGTTCAAATAAACCTACCATTAAAATTATAGACTGATAATTTCTTTACCAGTGGGCAAACGTACAAAATCAGCAGGGGATCAAATACTTTTTTCCCTCACTGTATATATAAATAAATAGTGCATATTTAGTGTATTATTGAGTGCATGTTTACGTGCTCTAACCCAAATATCCCGATTATGGACTCAAAAAACCGCTGGGAGACTTCTCACTCAGACCCGTAGCAAGACGATATCGCCCCAATATTCAAATTGTTCAAATATCCCCTGACTGAGTCCAGGATCAATTTAAAGATCATACTCGGCATTCTGAAGGTCCTCCGTGGTCTGACAATGATCACGTTGCCATGTTTACGCTTCTTATAAATATTTTTGCCCGTTGAATCAATCACCAAACCCAAGTGACGGTAATGTTACGGTAAAAAAAATCTCAGTGGGTGACCTCTGGGCAGAGCATGACCTTGCAAACAGACGACCAATCGAGTGAAATAAACATGGGAAACGCACCTCGATGAACAGGCTGACTTCCCTGTGTGTTTGGACAAACTCATTCATCACAGGCAAAACGAACATGTCCCGAATGCCCACGTCCTTCAGGAACTGCATCTGGAGGTGTTGGCACACCAATTGCATCACCTAGCAAAAGAGGAAAACAGCAGGAACGACGTGAATACATCATCGCCATGGAGCAGTCTACGCCCGTCAATTTCTCACAGCGGTAATAAGGTCCTTAGGTGTCTGGGAGCACAAGGCAGGTGCAGGTGGGTGAGTCATAATTTCCATCCCTGACGCCAAAACTTATTTCAGGCTGTGCAAGAGATAATGACATGGGTTAATTGTCACACAAGCCACTTAGAAAGCTGCCATGCTGTTAATGGTTAGTAAACTGAACTCACAGACCAGAGGTCGCTAAATGGGCACACCACAGTTAGCTGATCGGCAAGTCACGTGTGATCCAGCAAAGTGTGGCTTTCAGCCGGCTCTTCCAACACATCTGGTCAACGTGGAAAAGTAGAATATGGGACCTTCCTGGTGTGGACTAATCAGTTTCAAAGACAATGCATATATTATCAGAGCATGTTTCCATGTTCACCACAAGTACGTGGTTAATCCAGACAGGATTCCTTGAATGAGGATTCTGTTTGGTGTTTTAACATCTTGACACCTGTTGTATTGCCAGAATGGGTAAAACCTATTGCTAAATGGAAAATTAGACCAAATACTCGTAAAGAGTTCGCTCTCATGAAGGTCTTTTCACCAGCGGTCGTGTGACCAAGCAATTGCAGAACTGCACTTTTATATAAGTCAGGTCAGAGCCAGATACACATTGGAGGATAAACATCCCACGGTGGCTGGGCAATTGTTGTGCAATAATGTCAGGTCAAACTTACTTAGGATATTTACAGGTGCGTTTTATTCATGCCGTATATATTAATGCACACATTGTGTAGTGGTATTATTATTAAACTCACCTTTAATGACGATGACCATAAACATGATTAAGAGTGTGACTATTAATGAATGTGCGACTGTACGATGTGGACGTAGCGGAGGGGCCCCCCACGGTGAGCGGTGACGCAACGCGCGCAGTGGCCCGCGTCACGTGGTTGGCACCTCACGTGCACAGAGCGATGCAGGTAGAGCCAGAGGGGGGGGGGGTTGGCGTTGCCTAGGCGACGTTGGCGTCCTCGCGGTCTACTCCACGGTCAAGCTGCGTGTCACTTGGTGACCCCCCCACCGCCTCTTACTGGACACCTGTGAGTGAGAGCTTGATAGCGCTTCGGATTTTGATTCCGAGTACAGTGTGCACAGCACCTGTACGGCGAATCCTCGTTTAACGCAGTAGATGCGTTCCTGAAAAGTGCCGCGTTAAGCGAAAACTATTTCCCCCGTAATGAATGTCCAAGCGTAGTCAGAATTGGGTTACAAACAACTTGAGGGGACGCCGCCGCGTCACCGTCTCGTCTCGCTCAACCGCGCAGCTCAAGAAAGTAGTTCGGCGTCGACCGCTCACAAGTCGCCTTATGGCGGTGCGCGTTCCCTAAATGAAGGCAGCCGCGTTATAGCGTGAACACACGGGGCAGACCCAGTTGTCGTGTGCGGGTCAACTCCCTGAGATAAACTTGCTGCCGACTTCATGCGTTGTATACGCCCAGTGCTCAGCCAATTGTTGTGAGCGTCGCTCCTCTGCCCTCTGTTGTTAATGGAGGGAGACTGCACCCAACTGCCAAGTATCATCCTTCGCGAGCCTCTTCAAAATGCTCATCTTGACACCGCTGGAAGCAGTCACCGGCCTTGACCTCACCCCGCTTGCACCAATCGCACAACATCACAGCGTTGACTCTCAACTGTTACTTGTGTAGAGGGGGTCAGATTGTCCAGACATTCGGTTGATACTAATAGGGTTTATTTGCCAGTATTGTAGATTATTTGAATTACATTTGTTTGGGCGTCAGGGTGGTGCAGTGGTCACGCCCGTGCATGGCATCTTCTGAATGAGTGCCTGGTTTCACTTTCCTAATTCTGGTCCCTTTCTCTGCAAGGGTTTACTCCCATAGCAAAACAACAACAAACACATACAATGTAACTGGTACTACCCAAACATTTGGGATTGTTTTTGTTATGCTGCCTTGCCCAAAATGGCATTTGGTGATAAAAAAATTTTGGCAGGAATTGATGCACTAATGCAATTTGAACTCTTATATATTTTTATTTCATGACTTGCTTAGCGTTCATATTCTTGGTTGTTTCGGTAAAGTCACGTAAATAGAAAACAAGAAATAAAATTCAAATTAAATTAAAAAAAAAAATAACAAATAAAAAATACATTTAAAATAATAAAAGCAAAAAACCTAGGACGTTTCAATCGCAACACAAGCGGTCTTTATTTTATTGTTTTTTGTTTTCTATTTACGTGACTTTACCGAAAGAACCAAGAATATACATTCCTGCAGTCACGAAAGTTAAGTCAAAATTTGCTTCGCGTTCCTTTACTTTGCCCTCCCATCTGTTTGTACTGTTGTTTGTTGTTGTAACTTTCTGACTCGCCCCGACTGGACATCTGTGAAAAAAGAGCTTCATAGCTCATCAGATTCGTCCAGCCTAATTAAAGATTCTGATTCGGACATTAACTGACCCAGTTTTCGCGTGGAGATCACGGCCAGGATGCGGAACAAAGGGACCACCGGTCACACTCACGTGGAATGCCTAGGGCATTGCACAGCATTTAAATGGACTAGTTTCGTGAGATTTAGTGGTGGCTTAGGGAAGGCCTTTATTCAACAATGTATATCATGTATATCATGGCCGATAAGAATTTTTATAGTCATACACCATAGCCCACGATTTCCTGCACCGTTCATTCACTTGAGGAGACTGCACATGGTGGAGATGGATGACCCTCGGTATCCTGTCCCAAAGTGATTCCAGTGGTTCAGGTAGTGGAAGAGTTGCTAGAGCTTCTGGCTCTTGCCGAAGCCTTGTGACTTTGGGATGAGAGCGTGGTAGGATGAGTGAAGCGTGGAGCTAAAGCTCCTGGAACATCCTGTACCCAAACAACACCAAACATTCAAAATCTTACAATGCTGCTGTTCCAGCACGAACAACATAACAATGAACAACATTTTCACAAATTCAACGTAATGCAGGAAATTGAGAGGCTCGAGGTTAATTTCAATGTCAGAGCACCGAGCCAATGCCATTGAGGTCCTCCGTTCAAAATTCAGTGAGCCATCTATCAACAAACGTTCCTGCGAATTGAGGGCAGGAATGCTGTGGTCTGAACTTGGTCACCAATGGCTGCACAGTAAACATCATGTCAAATGTGTTTTTGATCACTGAAGCATATCCCAGCTCTGAGGGTTTGAATTCCATTTGACGTGTAATGAATTATCTTCAGCTTGGATTTCTGGTAAAGCACATCAGTGGCAACTTGTCTCTGAACCAGGAGTTCCTTGTTCGACAAACTGTGTTTCTGGAACATTCAAGCATCCTCAAGTGCCGTGGATAAGTAAGAGTTTTATCGTTCCACTATTGTTTTGTGCACCGTATCAGCTTTAACAGGATTTGCCCAAAAAGCCTTAGCAAGGAAGGATGAGTCTTTGTAAGTTAGCAAATAGAGAGGGTGGAGACCTCAGCATGTAGACATCTCAACCACAACTCTACCTGGTCTCTGTTATTTATTTAATGAGCCAGCCCTTGCCACACTGAGGTTATACGAATGAACCTTGCATGCCACAGACAGGGCAGTGAACGGCAGTTGCTGCTATTGTTTTGGTTGTTTGTAGTTTTTTCTTACCCAGCGATGGCAAGCTCGTACTCCGAGTGCCCATAGAAGGAGGCTGGGTCAAAGATGACGGGCCCTTCATTAATCTCTGCAGCGGTTCCCAGTCCATAGGTCACCGTGGAGCAGTGCCGGAACCACCTCTACGTCCCGGAAAAAATCCCCCAACCGAAGCTGCACACCACGCAAAAAACAACACCACTTTATTCATGATAACGTTGTTTTCGAGTTAGATCGCATAAATTTACAAGCATCGTACACCCACCTCCAATTTCCATTAGGCAATTGCCAGAAGTCAGAACGCTTCTGGCAATTGCTTGATGATGCTGGTTGTAATCACCAGCGAAAGGTCGTACTCGTTTGAAAATGTTCTGCGTTTCCTCTCTAACACACCAGAGTGCCGAGCACTAACATAAATGGCACGTTCTGTTCATGTCAGAAACATTACTAATGGGCTGTGTTGGGTGGATGTGGGTGTACGACGCATTTACACTTACGCGATCTAAGCCAAAAAAAACTTTATCATGAATAATATTGGTCGCGAAAGCCTGCGTGTGAAACACCACTTTACCTTTAAAGTCACCTCGAAAACCCACTGCGATCAAATGGGTTTCCCATATGGCTGTGCACATGATGAGCTACACTGCTGCATGTATTAACTCTTTAATGCTCCGAGATGACTGCAAGTTGCGGGGTGCATCCCGTTCACCGCTGAATCTCGTGTACGTCATCGGAACGTAATAGGAAGTAAATATTAAATAACTTTATCGGTACCGTGGATCCCACAAGGCCGTGCGGGAAGGTGTGTAGCACAGTTTGGTACCAGCTATAATAGAGTGCTGTCCTGTCGCTACGGTGCTCTGCGGCGAGTACAATGTCTTTAAAAACAACGGCGCTATGCCTCTCTAAATAAAATTACCGCTGAACCGCTTGCGCGTTCCGAGATTCGGTGGTGAACGAGACCCATCCTGAAATGAGCAGTCGTCTCGGAACAGGAAAGGGTTAAGGGCGAGAGTGAAACAGCTTACGAACCTGAAGCCGAGACCAGAGCTCGCGGGTTTCCCGTTCACCGTAGTCCTTCTCTATCATGTCCAGCTGAAGCTGCAGTCGCTGCCGTGAGAAGAACGTCACCCAGTCCTCCTGCCACTCATTCAGCTGGTGGCATTAATATGGTTTTATTACGGACATTTGAAAACATAAGCAAATAATACCTACTTTATTTGGCCAATCCTTGACCTAAAACAGTGATATTCACTCATTTTCGGAGGGGGGCCACTTTCGCGAATAAGACATTATCAGTGAAAGAGCCATCTCACATTTGAAACCATTGGGGGGTTTGACAGCATGATGGGGTGTTTTCACTTGTGTGTATTGTCGGGGACTGCACGTCAGGGGTCGCAGTAAAAAGGACACCAGGGACTGCCACCGGCCCGCGGGCCTTGCAATGAAGAACACGGACTTAAGATGTCACCCAGAAACGTTGAATTTTACGTACAAATGGCTGGGTAATTCTTAAGACATAATTCGACACTCATGTTATGTACCGATTATCATGCTGTAGTCTTTGAACATCTCATTTCAGCCACCAATTGATATCCTCATAAAAAATTACAACAGCATTGATCCTAACGATAGGTTCTGCGCTTAATTCCCGCACCTCCGTTTAGCACGGTTGGCTATGTACGGTGGAAAGGAAGTTCAACATACATTCATACAAGTCTGTCAAACCCGGCTGAGTGTAATTGGTAATTAGCGAAAACATAACTGATTATGTGAACACTGGTTATGAAAGATCGATCTCTGAGGGAACTTCAGTGACATCTGGTGATGTCAGTTGTAACTGTGTGCCCTGTTATCAATGGTACAACTGTGTGCAATGGAAGAAAATATATGCATTTTTTAATCAAATATATTATTTCATAAATGTGTGTACTTATGCAAGATAAAATGTACGCCAATCTAGTTCTTCTTAAAATGTAACCTTAAACCAATGTTACCATCATCAGTGGTTAATAGACTATTACACAAAGGACTCTCATATTTCTACGATGTAATACTAATTAGACTGACATCTGAACAACAGCTGATTTTACCGCTTCATGATAAAACTAATTTAATCAAGTTAACATTATTGCCGTTCCTATAAAACTTTGGTCACCCAGGCTGTCCTTCAACAAAAGGGTATATTAAATCTACAATATAGTTTTTCTGGGTTAGATCGCATAAAAATAAATGAGCCGTTAAACCCACCACCACCTAACAGCCAATTAGTAAGGTTGTCACGTAAACGGAACATGCCAATCCGCTACTTGTACAGCAAACCGAAGTGTTGGAGAGAAAATCCACAACATTTACAATCTGAGTATGACGTTTCGCCAGTAATTACAACTATCATCATTAGGTGGACAGCCAAATTCGTAGAGAAATCCTCCTGTTTCATTCCTTGGAGGGATAGATGTGATGACGTCACTTGTGAGCCCTTCACGAATTGGAATGTTCTGTTTATGTGACAAACCTTACGAATTGGCTGTGTCGGTGGTGGCGGGTTTAACGACAAATTTATATTTCAACGATCTAACCCCAAAAAAACGATATTATGGATGATATTGGCCGCGAAAGCCTACGTGTTAAACGGGTATATTAAAATTTAAATGGGCTACAACCAGTTTCATGACTTTAAAGCGGAGATCACATGTGGGATGTAACCACAGCATATAGCCGTATGAAACCCACATACTCTACATCCTCCTGCCCAGGGTCCATACCTGTTGAGAGAAATTCAAGACTGAAATTTTTATCAAAATCTGTAAAGCACATAAGAACCTTAATTTAGCAGTCTCAAACTGACTGGGACCCCTGTCGTGACGGAGCAGCTGAACATTGCACAAAATCATCAACGCATATACAGATATATACCAAGGGTGACCAACTTTCCTGACCCTACCAGCAGCATACCATAATCTTCAGGTGGCCGCGGGAGCCACAAGAGATAAAGATTAGCCATACAGAAGTTGACTCGTGTCGACTGGCTGTGTAATTTTGAGTTTAGAAATCTCAGTGCCCTGGGAGTACTCATGGCCTGCCTCCGATACCAGATTGTTCTCACTTCATATAAAGTTAAATTGAAGAGTTACAAATTAGCAGCGCCTCTGCAGAGCCACACTTGAACTGCCCAGGAGCCACATGCAGATGCCGAGTGATGGTCTGGCCAACCATGGTATTTTCTGTACATTATAGACTTGTAAATCTAGCGTATATAAAAAAAATAGCTGAAAACATTTATTTTAGCATTTACTCTATTGCCCTTTAATGAATGAATAGCAAAACTACATGAACTCTCTCCTAAAGCCTTCTTTTGGCTAGCAGACCTTGACATTTATCTCCTGAACATATTGCGATAATATTCTTGGTTCTTTCGGCAAAGTCACGTAGAAGGGAAATAATACAAATAAAACATAATATAATAAAATTCTCACGACATTTCGGCCACAACGCAAGCAGCCGTCCTCAGGTGAAGAAACAGAGCTGTCGGAAAGACAGCGTCTTAATAAACACTGCCCAGCGTTCACTGCCCAGTGTTCATTAAGACGCTGTCTTTCCGACAGCTCTGTTTCTTCATCTGAGGACGTCTGCTTGCGTTGTGGTCGAAACTTCGTGAAAATTTTATTATATGTTTTATTTGCATTATTTTATTATTTCCCCTCCACGTGACTTTACCGAAAGAACCAAGAATATGAATCCCTGCAGTCACGAAAGCTTTAAATCGAAAAATATTGCGATTAGCAAAAATATAAAGGGACGCAATGTTGAATGCTCTAAGTCTCCTTTGCAGAAGAGTTTGCCCTGATGGACTTAAATACAGATACTTTTAATAGCCATAATTCATATATTACCCAACATAATTCATATTCTGAAAAGTACATTGCACACACATGAACAATACAGTTCCCTTCATCACAAAGATGGCTAAAACAAAGAGATGAATGTGATTAGGTGTGGAAAAGCATGACCGCTGGCTGGCTAGTTGTGTTCATGTATGAAATAATGACAGCATGTGTCTATCTCATTCACTAGCTCAATCGCTTGATTTTTACGATTAATAAACAGCGGTATGAAATGTGTGTTTGTTTACACACAAATCGCCTGTTTACACATATTCATTAGATCCGATTAGCATGCCTACTCTCAGTGCGAAGGAATGTCAACATAATACATAGTTGACATGATGCTAGGGTTGGATCGGTGGGCCTAGTTTTCCACATGTTTTACATTTTCATGATTCAATACCGATAGTTTTCTCTTCCTTGTGAAGCCTCTCTCCAATCTTCCTGTTGTGAAGGTGCATTTCAGCCAGATGCTGCCCCAACAAGCCTGAGCCCCTGTCAGAGTGTACAACACAATAGACCTGTCAAAGAAAACATTAACTTTATCATATCAACAAACCCCAAGTAATAATTCATATGCAAACTAAACTACATCATATTTGTCCAGGTGGTCTGTGGCCGAGAACCTCGCTTGAAAATACGAATATATCAGTTCACATTCTGGTTTAGGTGACTCAAAACAATATTCTTCTGGGGTTTATACAATGAGTGTTACTTCCTGGGAAGTCAATCACATATAGACTATAAATGAAACCATTTTTTATTTTACCAGAGCTATTTTTCAGAACCGACCTGGCCACAAATGATAGCCTAACGAAGTGGCTTATCACATTGAAATTTATAGCAGCCAAATGCTCAAAATACTCATGTTTCTAAATGTGCAGGGAAAAACTGGAGAAACCGGAGAAAGATCTGCACGACCACGGGGAGAACATGCAAACTTCAAATATACAGCAGGCGTCAAGGTCGGGATCGAACCTACGAAGTCCAATATACCAGGCGAGGTGGTTAACATCTTCTAGCCACCATGGCGCCCCATTCTATGACTTATCCACCCACTCGTAAAGCCACCCACCCACTCACTCACCCTGCCACGTACTGAATCTCTAAACCAACAACTCAACCACCCACTCACTCACCCTGCCACGTACTGAATCTCTAAACCAACAACTCAACCACCCACCCACTCATCCAACCTCTCACTTACTAAACCAGCCACTCACCAACCCACCGACCCACTCATCCACCTATTCACTTAAAATAGTTCAACTACAATTGAATTATTTTAAATTCACCAGGTAAGGCCCACTGAGCTATACAGATCCTTGTCGGAAACGACGTGGCAAACAAATGATAGCTCAAAGAAGTGGCTTATCACGTGGACATTTATAGCAGCCAAAGCCTCTAAATGTATATTTCTAAATATGCATGAAAAACTCGGAGGTCCCAGAGAAAAATCCATGCAACCACAGGGAGAACATGCAAACTCCAAATATACAGGCGTCACGATCGAGATGGAATCCACGATGTCCTATACAAATGGCGAGGGAGTTAACATTCCGCTACCCTGGCGCTCCACTCTGACTCAGCCTCCCACCCACCCACTCAAACACCCAGCCAAGCACTCATGAACCCAATCACCCTGGCACCCACTCAATCGCGAAACCCACTCACTCATCAACACACCCAGCCACTCACTTAACCACTTACCTACGAACCCACCTGCATACCCCCCACTCACTAACTCAACGACCCACTCACTCAACACTCCACTAACCCACCCACTCACCTATTCATGCCCCAAATCACACACTGACCCATCCACCCACTTAATCTATAACTCATGCACTCACCCACCCACCTGCTCACCAGCCACTTATCTACTCACCCACCCACTCATCCTGCCACCTACTCAACCTCTAACCCACCCACGCACCGAACTACCCACCTACCCAATCACCCATCCAATAAACTACAACTAAACTATTTTGTATTTTACCAGGTAAGCCCCACAGAGCTATATAAAACATTTTAGAAGTGATCTGGTTACAACTGATACGTGAACGAAGTGGCTTATCAAGCTGACATTTCTTCTAAACAAATCTTGACTCTAAATGCGGAGGGATAAATCTGGAGGACCCGGAGAAAGATCTACGAGGACACAGGCAAAACATTAAAACTCATAATATACAGGCAGCAGGATCAGAATCGAATACACGATTTCCTGTATACTCAGTGAGGTAGTTAATATCTCACCATAGTGGCACCCCGCTCTCTGACCCACTCACCCAATTACACACTAACTCACCCACTCAACCTCCCACATTAACTTACCCACCCACCAGTCACTCCCCCATTCACCCAACCACCCCCTCACTCACCCAACCACGCACCAACTCACCTACCCACTAACTCACCCACCCATCTTCTCCCGCACTCAGCCAGCCACCCGCTCAATCACGTGCCGACTAACTTACTCACACACTCACCGACCAATACACCCATTCACCCATTCACTTACCCATCCACAATCTCACTAGCCAAGCCAACCACCCAGCCCCTCACTCACCCACTTATTCAATCACTCACTACCCCACACACTCACCCAACCACTTGCTCACTTACCCATACGCTAACCCAACCACTCACTCACCGACTCACCCACCCACTAACTCATCAAAATTAATTCTCAACCACTCACCCAACCACCCACGCAATCTCATACCCACTAACTCACTCACCTACCCATTTATGCACTCACGCACCCACTTACTCACTCACTCACGCACCCACCAACCAACCCATCTACGCATCTCTTCACTCACTCACCCACCCACACAGTCAATCACTCACCTACATACCTACCCACTAATACTCACCCACTCATCCAACAACGAACTCACCAACCCACCCGCCGACTCACTCACTCAGGTACTAACCCACTCAACTTCTAACCCACACACTAACCACCTAACCACCTACCCACACACTCACTCACTCACCCACACACTCACTCACTCACCCACACACTCACTCACTCATCCACCCACCCAAACATCCACTCACCCACCCACTAATTCACCCACCCACTCACTCCCTCATCCATCCACTCACCTACTCGCCCATCCACTCACTTACTCAATGAGCCACTCACCTTCTCACCCAGTACTTACACATCAACTGACCCTGCCACCCACTCAATTTTTAACCCACCCACTCACCCAACCAGCTGCCCACTCCCTCAGCCACTCACCTACTTACCCACCCCACTTACACATCCACTTACCCTGCAATCCACTCAATTTCTAATCCCCCACTCACCCAACCACCCGCCCACTCATCTACTCACCCATTACCACGGAATTATTCACCCACCCATCAGTCAACCACCCCATAATTCAACCACTCACAAACTAAATCGCCTATTAATTAAACCACCCACTACCTCAACCACCCACTAACTTAACCACCGAGCCACTCACCCACTCAGCAAGCCACCCACTACTATATCTCTAACCCAATATCTCACTCACCCACCGCCCACTCACCTACACACGTATGCACTCACTCACACACCGCTCACTCACCTACACACTAAATTATGTTTATTTTACCAGGTGAGGCCCAATGAGCTACATAGCTCGTTTTCAAAACAACCTTCACCACAAATAAACCGACCATTAAAATTATAGACTGATCATTTCTTTGTCAGTGGGCAAACGTACAAAATCAGCAGAGGATCAAAAACTTTTTTCCCTCACTGTACATTGCGGGGGTCACAAAAATATCTCCAAAATCCTGAATAAACACAAGATCCAGGTCCGATTCAACACAGTACAAAAAAATCCGTGATCTGGTTCCATCTGTAAAGGATGTGGTTCCAGACATACAGTACCCGGGCGTTTACAAACTAAAGTGCCTCTGTGGTAGCAGCTACATTGGAGAAACCATACGACATATATCGGACCCCATCCGCGAACATAAAGCAGACTTGAAACACGGTAGGACGAACTCCTCTGCCGTGGCAGATCACTGTTATAATTCAGTGGGCTCACATGACATTGACTTCTCCAAGACAGAGGTTCTTTGCAAGCCAACCGGCTACCATGAGAGATTCGTTCATAAGGCCATCCACATATACAAGCACAGAGACAATTTCAACCGAGAAGATGGATTCTGGCTTAGTAACCATTGGAAAGATGTTTTAAACCATTTCGGTTCTAAATTTATTGTATTTTATGGTGATTTTCAGACCGCAGCCCTTTCGCTGGCACTGCCTCTTAATACTTCTCACACCACGGTCAATGGTATGGTTTACAACATGTAGTATAATAATTAATAGTATAACATTGTAATGTTTAACATAACTCATAAGGCAATATATAGCATCATAATGGCATAATTAATATACATCAGTGCGGTATATAGTTGGGTTCATAGAATAAGACAGTGTAATATCACAAGTCTAATAGTTTATAATCTAAAGTATAGGGTAGTGTAAAGTAACGCATTGTATAATTCAAAAGTGGAATTTGTCTATGATGTGATGTTATACCATGTAGTTTAGATTGGAAAGTATAATATTGTATTATATAGTAGTCCAGTTTACAGCATAGTCATAAGGCAACTCAGGACACAACAGCGCACCTTGGCTGTTGCACTTGCCCCTTTTCTTGTTTCCTCTCTGCCTGTGTTCCCAGCCCCCTCCCTCCTCCTCTCCGGAGGTGATGCAGGTAACATGCAAATTCATATTTTAACTCCGCCCACACAGCTTAATAGACGCGGTCCTTGCATGTCAGCGTTCATTCAAGCTCTGTCTTCCAGACAGACCTGTCTCTTCACTTGAAGAAGGCCACTTGTGTTGTGGCCAAAACGTCGTGAGAATTTCATTGTCTTATTTTATTTTATTATTTTATTCCCATTCTACGTGACTTTACCGAAAGAACCAAGAAGATGAATCCTTGCAGTAATGAAAGCTTTAAACTGAAATTTACTTTTTATTTCACCAGGCAAGGCCCATTAAGCTATATAGATCCTTTTCAGAATAGACCTGGCTACAAATGATAGATATACGAGTGGCTTATCACAGATACATTTATTGCAGCCAAATCCTCTAAACGCATGTTGCTTCTAAATGCAGAGGGAAAACCCTGAGGATCGAGAACAAAATCCAGGCGACCACGGGTGAGAACTTGCAAACTCCAAATATACAGGCGACAGGGTCGGGATCGAATCTACCACCTCCTGTATACTAGGCAAAATAGTGAACATATCACCACCTTGGCGCCTCACTCTCTGACTCAACCATCCACTCACTTACACGCTAACTTACCCACTCAACTTCCCATGTTAAATTACCCACCTAGCCGTCACTCACCCATTCACTTACTCACCCAACCCGTCACTCACCCCTCCGCTTACCCACCCACTCACTCATTAACTTGCCCACCTATCTTCTCAACCATTCACCCAGCATCCCACTCAATCTCATACCAAACTAATCTACACACACCCACACACCCACTCACTGACCCACTCACTTATGCACTCGCCCAACCACCCACCCACTTACTCCCTCATGCACTCACCAACCCACCCACCCATCTCCTCACTCACACACCCACCCCATCAATCACGCACCCACTAACTAACACCCACACACTCACCTACTCATCCACTCACCGACCCAGCACTCACTCACCGGGCCACTCAATTGCTAACCCACCCACTCACCCACCCACCTGCCCACTCACTCACCCAGTCACTAACGCACTCACTCAATGTATAACCCACCCACTACCCACCTAACCTCCTTCCCACACACTCATTCACCCAACCACATACCCACCCACACTCACCCATACACTCACCTACTCGCCCAGCTGCTCAATAATTTACCGAGCCACTCACCTAATAACCCAGCCACGCACCTACTCACTCACCCACTTACACATCCACTCACCCTGCCACCCACTCCATTTCTAACCCACACACTCACCCAACCACCTCCCACTCCCTCAGCCACTCACCGACTCACCAAATCACCCACTACCCAAATAACTAATCATCCACCCATCACTCAATCAAACAATAATAAAGCCACCCAATAATTAAACCACCCATTAACTCAACCACCCATTAACTCAACCACCCACTAACTCAACCAGGTTTATTTTACCAGGTCAGGCCCACTGAGCTATAAATATCGTTTTCAGAAGCACCATCGGCAAAAATTATAGCTCAAAAAAGTGGCTTATCATGTATACATTTATAGCAACCAACTCCTCTAAATACATGTTTCTAAATGTGGAGGGAAATATACAGGCATTAGGATCAGGATCGAACCCACAACCTTCTGTATACGAGACGAGGTAGTTAACATATCGCCACCAACCCAAGCACACAACAACCCACCTACCCATTCACCAACCCAGCCAATAAACTAAACTAATTTTATTTTACCAGGTAAGGGTCACAGAGCTATACACTGTACATCGCTTTCAGTAGTGACCTGGTTACAAATGATAGGCCAACGAAGTGGCTTATCACGTAGACATTTATTGCAGCCAAATCCTATAAATGCATGTTGATTTTATATGCAGAGGGAAAACCCGGAGGACATGGAGAAAAATCCATGCGACCAAGGGGAGAACGTGCAAACTCCAAATATACAGGCAGAGGGGTCGAGATCGAAACCACAACCTCCTGTTTTCCAGGTGAAGTGGCTCGCATCTCACCACAATGGCGCTCCATTCTCCGACTCTCCCATCCATGAACCCACACACCCACCCACTCAAATACCCACCCATTAACTCAACAACCCATGAACTCAACCACCCACTAACTCAACCAGCCACTTACTCAACCAGCTACTTACTCAACCACCCACAAACTCAACCACCGAGCCACTCACACACTCACCAAGCCACTCTCTCAATCTCTAACTCACACTCATGCATCCAGCTACTCACCCATCCACTCATCCACCCACCCACACACCAACCCACTCACCCACGCACCCAGCCAATCATAAAAAAAACACTGAACTAAAACGATTTTTTTTCCAGGTAAAGCCCACAGCTATATAAATCTTTATCAGAAGCAATCTGCCCACAAATAACAGCTAAATGAAGTGGCTTTTCACATAGAACGTTATAGCAGCCACATTCTATAAATGCATGTTTCTAAATACGGAGGGACAACCCGGAGAACCCGGAGAAAATTCCACCCGACCATGGGGAGAAGATGCAAACTCCAAATGTATACAGGCTTTAGGGTTGGGGGGAACCTACGAACTCCAATATACCAGGCGAGGGAGTTAACATCTCGCCACTGTGGCGCCTCATTATCTGACTCACCCACCAACTCAACTACTAAAGCCACCCACACACTCACTCACCCACTCACAAACCCACTCACTCACTCACTAACCCACTGACTCATCAACACACCAAGCCACTCACTCAAGAACTTACCTATGCACCCACCTACACACCCACTCACTCTAAATATACAGACGTCAGGGTCGGGATCGAACCCATGACCTCGTTTATAAAAGACGAGGCAGTTAACATCTCGCCACCATGGCACTCCGCTCTCCGACTCAGCCACCTACTCACCCACCCACTCACAAACCCACCCACTGGATCTCAAACACACTCACTCACTCACCAATTTACCCACCCACTCACCCTGACACCCACTCAATCTCCAACTGACCCACCCACGCACTCAAAATCCCACCTACCCACTCAACCATCCAATAAACTGAAACTAAACAATTTTTTTTTATTTTACCAGGTAAGGCCCACAGAGGTATATCAAGTGACCTGGTTACAAATAATAGGTCGACGAAGTGGCTTATCACGTAAACATTTATTGCATTCAAATCCTTTAAACGCATGTTGATTTGAAATGCGGAGGGAAAACCCGGCTATTTTAATGCACACAATGGACCAGAAGGACAAGCGCAAAGGGTTCACATAATGCGCATGCATAATGTACGTTGACTCATTAATCTCTCCCCCCCTCCCCACTTTGCATCAAGAGCGCCAAAGTGTGGTCACCACATCTATGCCTCTTTATAAGGAACGAAACAGACTAACTTCTCCACAAATCTGGCTGTCGCCTGATGAAGCTAGTTGTAATTACTGGCGAAAAGTTGTACTCAGATTGTAAATGTTGTGGTTTGACTCTCCAACACACCGGTGTGCTGTACTAGTTACAAATTGGAATGTTCTGATTACGTGACAACCCTTACTAGTTGGCTGTGTCGGGTGGTGGTGGGTTTTAACGACACATTTATATATTTACGCGATATAACCCAAAAAAAACCTCTATTATGGATAATATTGGTCGCGAAAGCCTACGTGTAAAACAAACCCCAAGGAATCAAAAAAATCGACGCGACCACGGAAGAAGATGAAAACTCCAAATATACAGGCTTCAGGGTCGGGATCGAATTGATTACATCCTGTATTCTGGGCGAGGGAGTTAACATCTCGCCACTGCGGCGCCTCATTATCTGACTCACCCACCCGCTCAACTACTAAAGCCACCCACACACTCACTCACCCACTCACAAACCCACTCACCCTGCCACCCACCCACTCATACAAATCGGGAATCAATACCGTTGCTTTGTATGATCTGTGAAACGCAGAATATTGCAGATAAAATCGGACATTTTGAGCTTGCTGCCGGATCGATTGAGTGGAAACAATCCCAACACGTACACTCTCACTTCACCCCCTCCCGTGCCCCCTCTGGCGACCCCCCTCCAAGCCCCCACTGCCCCGCCCCGTTCCCCCTCGCACTCCCACCCCCATTCCTCCGCTCGCGGCCCCCCCTTTAGCCCCTTTCCCCTCCCCCCTCGTAATCCCCCATGCCCCCCCCCCTCGCGACCCCCCCTCACGCCCCCATTGCCCACCCCCCTCCCCCCGCTGCTACTTCCGGTCAGGCAGGGGGCGAGTGGAGGCGGCGCGCGCTGTGGATTGTGGGTGGCGAGCGGCTGATTTGGTTTCCCGCTCACGGCCACCGTCAGTGGGTCGCGAAATCTTCTGAAGCGGCGGCTCGCTGGGCCTCCTCTACGTCGACTCAGCCTGAAGGTGAGAACCTCGCGCGGTGTGCACACATCAGCAGTGGCGGCGGTGGTGGGGGGAGACAGAGGAGGAGGCGCCTGGCCCACAGCCGTCACGTCCTAGACGCCTGCTGAGTTCACGGCGCTGCTTCAAGCAGAGCCCGGCCCTGCTGCTGCTGCTGATGAGGCGCTGACGGTGGAAACCGGCCCCAGAGTGGCCCTCGTGTTGAGCCATAGCTGATGAGAGGCACTCCCAGACTGCCGTGTGTTTTTATCTCTGGAGAGACGGGTTTGTTGTGGAGGCGAATCGCCTGCTGCTGGAAAAGGCATCCACTAGAGGCCGCTATATAGAGGTATTTGGTCTACTCTTCCACGCTGGTCCGGACGTGTTGGAGCAAAGTGGCCATGCCCACACTTTACCCCACCACACGCGGGGCGTTAGCTCGCTGGACTTGCAATGCAGAGGTGCAAGTTCAATTCCATTTCCCACCCACTCACACACCCAGCCACTCAGCCACCCACCCACTGGGATTTTCGCCATCGTCACCTGTACGGTTTAAAATGCTGCCCCTTCACATACGTTTGTTTTCTCCGGGTGCTCCGGTTTCCCCCCACTTGTGTAAACATTCGTTATTCATTGATTGAAAACAACTTACAATAAAAAACAAATTCAGGACTTTACTATGACTCAGCGTGGCTTTCCTGGAGTAAGTTTAATTATTATAAAGAATTACAGGGGCTGTATGATGACACGACTAGAGAGCTGGCTTGCACTGCGGGGAGCTTAATAGTCAACTTGGATTCCGCACCCCTCAATGCCCTTTTTAAGTTCAGTTTGTGCACTTAAGACTCGCACAAACAACCATACTCAGAGAACCATAGATTCCCACTCAGACCCAGAACCAGAAACCCATAGACTCCAACAGAGACCCATACATTCCTTCAGACACTCATAGACTCATATGGCGACCCCATATACTGACACAGGGACCCATAGACTCACACAGAGACCCATACACTCACAGAGACCCACAAACTCAGAAATCCATAGACTCGCACAGAGGTCAATATAATTTAAATCAATATTTATTTACACTGGATGAATCCGATGAGCTACAAAGATCTGTTTTCACAGCCGTCCAATCGGGCAGGTCAGAACATAACAAAAAAAATACAAAATACAACAGGAAAGGCAAACAAACTTCAAAAGTATACAAATGAAACTGAACTCTTTTAATCTTGATTTGAAGCTTTCGTTACTGCAGGAATCCATACTCTTTGGTTATAAAATATAACAAATCACGATGTTTCGATCGCAACACAAGCGATCTTCATCAGGTGGGACAACCACAGCAAAAAAATGCTGTAGTCGGTGGGAGAGCTGCCGTGGCAAGAGGTTATATAGGTAAGAGAGGTGGGTACAGGCATGGGGGGAGAGAAAGGGGAGGGTGTGGGGTAGGGAAAGGGGGGGGGGCCGCGTGAGCGCTCTGGGAAGAGGACGTGAGGTTGGGGTGGGGAAAGTGGGCAGGGCTAGAAGTGGGAAGGTGGTGGAAGAACAGAAAGAGGACGTGTGAGGCTGGGGGGGGTACATGGGCAGGGCTAGCAGTAAACCAGCAGGTAATGATGGAAACAACAACAATTAAGGCATTACCTGGTTGATAACATCCTTCCAATGATTGTTCAATTTGTATCCATCTTCTCGGTTGAAGTTTTGTCCGTTTATAAATCTGGACGGCTTCATGAACAAACCTTTGATAGTAGCCCGAAGGTTTGCAGAGTACCTTGGTCTCGGAAAAAAACAATATCATGCGAGCCCACAGCATTATAACAAGGGTCAGCTACGGCAGAGGTATTGGTTCTGCCATGTTTCAGATCTGGCTTGTGTTAGCGAACACGGTCCGAGACATGTCGTTTCATTTACCCAATGTGACTGCTACCGCAGGTAATTCCTGACATGCAATACCCTGAAGTCTACAAATTGAGTTGTACCTGCGGTAGCAGTTACATTTGGGAAATGAAACGACATGTCTCGGACCGTGTTTGTGAACACAAGGCAGATCTGAAACATGACAGAAGCAATACCTCTGCCATAGCTGACCCTTGTTATAATGCTGTGGGCTCGCATGATATTGTTTTTTCCGAGACCAAGGTACTCTGCAAACCTTCGGGCTGCTATCAAAGGTTTCTTCATGAAGCCGTCCAGATATATAAATTTAGACAAAAGTTCAACCAAGAAGATGGATACAAATGTAACAATCATTAGAAGGATACTCTTTGGTTCTTTCGGTAAAGTCACGTAGGTGAAAATAAAATAAAATATTTTCTTATATTTTATTTTCACCTACGTGACTTTACCGAAAGAACCTAAGAGTATATGGATCCTTGCAGTCACGAAAACTTCAAATCTAGAATCATTGGAAGGATGTTATCAACCAGGTAATGCCTTAACTTGTTGTTTCCATCATTACCTGCTGGTTTACTGCTAGCCCCGCCCACGTCCCCCCCCCCAGCCTCACGTCTTCTTCCCCTAGCGCTCACGTGCCCCCCCCCCTCTCCCTACCCCACAACCCCCCCCCCTCTCTCCCCTTGCCTCCTCACCCCTCTCTTAACTATATAACCTCTTGCCACGGCAGCTCTCCCGCCGACTTCAGCATTTTCTTGTTGTGGTTGTCCCACCTGAAAAGATCGCTTGTGTTGCGATCAAACGTCGTGATTTGTTTTATTTTATTTCTACCTACGTGACTTTACCGAAAGAACCAAAGAGTATGGATCCCTGCAGTCACGAAAACTTCAAATCTAGATTGAACACCCATACCCTCTAAAGAACTAACCCTCAAGACGCCTAACCCTTAAAACACCTATACCCCTAAAACGCTAACCCTTTAAACACATAACACTCTAAGCCCCTAACCCTCTAAACCCATAATAAATATATTTTCAGGTAAGATCGTGTAAATATAAATGTGTTGTTAAACCAGACACCACCTGACACAGCCAATTAGTAAAGTTTGTCACGTCAACAAAAAGTGCCATTAAGTGTTGGGGACTAATCCAAATCACCTTTAGTATGGATAATATCAGTTGTCAAAGTCTTGGTGTTAAACCCTCTAAACTCCCAAACCCCAAAACCCCTAACCCTCTAAACCCCTAAACCCCATTTCCCTCCAAACCCCTCAACCTCAAAACCCCCCTACCTCTAAACCCCTAAACACATACCCTTATAACCTCCTCAACTCCTAACCATCTAAACCATTCAACCTCTAACAATTGAAACCCATAAACCTCTAAACACCTAACCCTCTAAACCCCTAACCCTCTAACCCCAAAATCTTATAAACTGTAACATTCTAAACACCTAATCCTCTAAACGACCTTACCCTTAAAACCCTAACCGTCTAAAAACCTCTCCCTCGAAAAAACCCCACCCATAAACCCCCAAAACTCTAACTGTCTAAACCCCAAACCCTCTAAACTCCCAAACCCCTAAAACCCTATCCTCAGCACCTAACCTGCTAAACCCCTCACCCTCTAAACTCCTACACTCTTAATAGCCTATTCCTCTAAACACCTACCACTATAAAGCCCTTTACCCTTAAAACCCTAACCCTCTAAACCCCTAACCCTTGAATCCCCTCAAGCCCTAACACTCTCAACCTCTAAACCCTCGAAATCCATAAACCTCGAAACCCCTTATCCCCGAAACACCCCGAAACTCCTAAACCCATAACTTTATAAACTCCTAAGCTCCTAACCCTCTAAACCATTAAACCTATAACAATCAAAACCTATAAACCCTCCAAACACATACCTCTCTAAACCCCTAACCTTCTAAATCCCTTTACCTTTTTAACCCTAATCATTGAAACCCCTAAACCTCTACACCTCTAAACTCCGAACCCTCTAAACCCATCACCCTGTAAACCTCTAAACCCCTCAACTTATAATCCTCTAAATCCCTATCCCTCTAAACCCCTTTACCCGTAAAATGCTATCCGTCTAAACTCCTCACTCTTTGAAACCCTAACCCAAATACCCTAAAACCCCTAAACCCCCTAACGCTCTAAACTCGTTTACCCTTAAAACCCTAATCCTCTAAACTCCTTGATCTCTAAACCACTAATCCTCGAAACACGAAAACCCTCTAAACATCTAAACCCATCACTTTGTAAACCTATAAACCCCTCAACTCATAATCATCTAAATACCGAACCCTCTTTACCCGTAAAACCTTATCCATCTAAACTCATCACCCTTTGAAACCCTAAACCAAATACCCTAAAACCTCAACCCTATGAAGCTCTAAGCCTAAATACCCCTACAACGTTAACCTTCTAAACCTCTCACCTTCTAATCCGCTAACCCTTTACACCCTTAACCCCCATAACACCATAACCCTTGAAACCCCCAAATCCTCTAAACCACTTATCCCCTAAAAACTTCAAAACCTCTAAACCCATAAATTTATAAACTCCTGACCCTCTAAACCACTAACCCTGTAACAATTGAAACCCACAAACCCTATAAACCTATAAACACCTAACTCTGTAAACCTCTAACCCCATAACCTTCGAAACTGTATCCCTCTAAAAGCCGAATCCTCTAAACCTCTTTGTCCTTAAAACCCTAACCGTCTAAACCTGTCACCCTCTAAAACCATAACCTTATAAACTCCTAACCCTCTAAACCACTAAACCTATAACAATCGAAACCCATTAACCCGCTAAATAGCTACTTCTCTAAACCCCTAACACTCTTAAACCCCTTTACCCTTAAAACCCTCACCCTCTAAACCCCTAAACCTCTAAACCCCTAACCCTCTAAACCCCTAAACCCATCACCCTGTAAACCTCTAAATGGCTCAACTTATAATCCTCTAAATCCCTAACCCTCTAAACGTATAATCCTCTAAATTCCTAACCCTCTTAATGCCTTTACCCATTAAACCCTATCCTTCTAAACTTTCACTCTTTGAAACCCAAACCCAAATACCCTGAAACCCCCTAACACTCTAAACAACTTTACAGTTAAAATCCGAATCCTCGAAACCCCTAGATCTCTACACCCCTAACCCTCTAAACCCCAACCCTCTAAACCCCTAAACCCCTCAACTCATAATCATCTAAATCTCTAACCCTCTAAACCCCTTTACCCGTAAAACCCTATCTGTCTAAACTTGTCACCCTTTGAAACCCTAACCCAAATACCCTTAAATCCCAAGCCCTCTAAACCTCTGAACCCCTTTACCGTTAAATCCCTAATCCTCTAAACCCCGAGATCTCTACACTCCTAATCCTCTTAAAACCTAACCCTCTAAACCCCGAACCCTTAAAATCCTCAACCCCTAACACGCTCAACCCCTAAACACCATAACCCTTGAAATCCCCAAAACCTTGAAGATGCTTATCCCCTAAAACCCCCAAAACTGCTAAACCCTTAACACATAACCTTCTAAACTCCTAAACCTCTAAACCACTAACCCTGTAACAATCGAAACCCATAAACCTTCTAAACCTCTGGACACCAAACTCTTTTAAATTCTAACCCTCTAAACCCATAACCTTCTAAACTGTAAGCCTCTAAAACCCTAACCCTCTAAACTCATCACCCTCTAAACCGCTAAACCTCTAAACCCCTTTACCCTTAAAACCCTCACCCACTAAACCCCTAAACCTCTAAACCCCAAACCCTCTAAATACCTAACCCTCTAAACCCCTAAACCCATCACCCTGTAAACCTCTAAACCCTCAACATATAATCCTTTAAATCCCTAACCCTTTAAACTAATTTATCCATAAAATACTATTCGTCTAAACTCCTCACCCTTTGAAACCCTAAGCCAAATACCCTAAAATCCGAAATCCCCTAACAATCTAAACCCCTTTACTGTTAAACCCATAATTCTCTAAACCCCTAGATCTCTCAACCCATAATCCTTGAAACACCTAACCCTCAAAACCCTTAACCCTTTGTGTGGAGTGTGGTGTGTGGAGTGTGGTGTGTGGTGGGTGTCACGGGGTGGGTGGGTGCAGGGTGTGTAGTGGGTGCTAGGTGTCATGGGGTGGGAGGGTCCAGGGTGTGTGTGGAGTGTAGTGGGATGTGGGTGTCACGGGGTGGGTGGGTGCAGGGTTTGTGTGGAGTGTGGTGTGTGGTGGGTGTCACGGGGTGGGTGGGTGCAGGGTGTGTGTGGTGGGTGGTGGGTGTCACGGGGTCGGTGGGTGCAGGGTGTGTGTGGTGGCTGCTGGGTGTCACGGGGTGGGTGGGTGCAGGGTGTGTGTGGAGTGCGGTGGGTGGTGGGTGTCATGGGGTGGGTGCAGGGTGGGTGTGGTGTGTGGTGTGTGGTGTGTGGTGGGTATCACGCGACGGGTAGGTGCAGGGTGTGTGTGGTGTGTGGTGTGTGGTGGGTGTCACGGGGTGGGTCGGTGCAGGGTGTGTGTGGTGGGTGGGTGCAGGGTGTGTCGTGTGTGGTGGGTGTCACGGGGTGGGTGCAGGGTGTGTGTGGTGGGTGGTGGGTGTCACAGGGTGAGTGGGTGCAGGGTGTGGGTGGTGGGTGGTGGGTGTCACGGGGTGGGTGGGTGCAGAGTGTGTGTGGGGTGCGGTGGGTGGTGGGTGCCACGGGGTGGGTAAGTGTAGGGTGTGCGGTGTGTGGTGGGTGTCACAGGGTGGGTGGGTGCAAGGTGTGTGTGGAGTGTGGTGGATGGTGGGTGTCATGGGGTGGGTGGGTGCAGGGTGTGTGTGGTGTGTGATCGGTGGTAGGTGTCACGGGGTTGGTGGGTACAGGGTGTGTATGGAGTGTGGTGCATGGTGGGTGTCACGGTGTGGGTGTTGGTGGGTACAGGGTGTGTATGGAGTGTGGTGCGTGGTGGGTGTCACGGTGTGGGTGTTGGTGGGTGCAGGGTGTGTGTGGAGTGTGGTGGGTGTCACGGGGTGGGTGTGGGTGAGTACCGGGTGAGTGCCGGGTGTGTGTGGTGGGTGTGGTGATAGTGGACGTGGATCACACCGATCAACGACCACTACCATCTCTACTGTGCGGTGGACCGGCCACCACACAGCAGCGCGCGTCGGAGGAGTGAGCGGATGGCTCTTCTTATGCAGGCCAGGCCCCCTGGCTTCCTCTTCTCCTGCATTACCATCACCTGATCCTCTTTCCTTGTTTTCTCCTCCACCACCACCATCTCTTCCACCACGATCGCCTCCACCAAGGTCTCCTCCTCCTGCAACCCCAGCTCCTCCACCAGGGTCTCCTCCTCCTGCACCACCAGCTCCTCCACCAGGGTCTCCTCCTCCTGCACGACCAGCTCCTCCACCAGGGTCTCCTCCTGCGCGACCAGCTCCTCCACCAGAGTCTCCTCCTCCTGCACCACCAGCTCCTCCACCAGGGTCTCTTCCTTCTGCACAACCAGCTTCTCCACCAGCGTTTCCTCTTCCTCCACCACCTTCAGCTTCCATTCAGAGGCCTGGGCGAGCGAGGAGAATGGGGGCAGTGCCAGCTCCGCTCTGTGAAGAGATGCGCACGACATCGTTCCAACATACTGCTACAGCAGAGATCGCTGCCAACCCCTCCTCCTCGGGGGGAGGGGAGGGGGAGCTGGCAATGCCACAGTGGATAAAGGGCTACCTACATGGCAAATATATGGCTGCTTCAATATTTGTCCTCACCCAGAAAGTAATTATAAAAATACATCCGTATATAACCGAATGTACAGGTGGGATTTTAACTCTCCGTGTGTTAGTTTGTGGGCAGCAAGGCTGGAACGCACAGCCAAAGAGGGACCTGGGTTTGATGCCCATACTTGGGCCACTTTCTCCATGTGGAATATGGAGTTGTGACTTGCCCTGGGCCCCACACCTCTCTATGGACTGCCTTGAACATTGGACAAGCAGAAAGTGGGTTACCGTGGTTCAGCAGCTCCAAAGCACTGGACACGGCCAGGAGTAGCAGTGGTTGTGGCATTGCTGGTGGTGCTGGTGGCCGCGGTCCGGAGCCAGCTGTGATCCAGCGCCTGCGCTGGCGTCATACGACAATCCGGATCCCATCTGTTGAGAGACGCGTGGGAGACACACGCGCCGCACGTGGTGAGAGAAGCGTGGTGAGAGCATTGAAGTTCCTTCCCTTCTCCTACAAGGTCCAGGAATGCACGGCAGCAGCGGAAGCAGCAGGAGCAGTGGCAATTCTCTGATGCCCAGTAGCCTAAAAATGCCTCGAGCTTCGCATTGGCCAGCAGCATCTTGCACGGACCTCCCCCTCCTCCACAGAAGGCGATCTTGACACCGGTGGTACTGCACATCGGCAGGTCCACTCAGCTCCACATTTTCCTGGCGATCGGTGGAGAGTGATCGCAGATCAATTGGAGGGGGGGATCCTCATGGGGAGGGTGTGTTGGGTGTTTCTTACCACAGACAGAAGCTGAAGAATTCCACAAACGCCAGGTCTTGGCTTTTGAGCACCCTGTCAAGTGGGAAGCTCCCCGGTACCCTTTTCTTGCCTGGGCAGAACATCTTCCCTTGGCGGTCTGCGAGAGCCATGCACAGCAGGACAGATGCAGTCAAAAACTACCACGTCGCCTACTTACCCACTTACCGACCCATCCATCAACCCACTCACTCACCCACCCACTCCTCCACCTACACAATCACTCACCTACCCAATCACCGACCCAACCACTCACCCATTCACCCGCTTACCCACTGACCAATTCGCCCAAAAAAACCTACAACCTACTCGCTTACTCACCCATATACCCACCCACTTGCCCACATACCTATTTACCCACCCACTCACCCAAGGAATTTAAAATACAAAGAGGCCATCCCCCCTCCCTCCCCCCCAAAAAATTACAACAGCCGCAGGCCTCTCCTTAAAACTGAATCCGGTCCGTCACTCGTACCACCCTTTAACTCACCAAAGAACTGCCTTCTGTCGGGAGCTGCATTCACCATGTATTTTGGAGGCATTCCCAGAATCTGTACATGGTTGAGACAAAGACAAAGGTCACCCGTGTAACCTCGGCTGACTGTAGGGGCAAGTGCTGTTAGTATGGCGAAGCAACAGCAGCAGCGCTTGTTGAGGGATAGCATTATGGCACACAGAGACAGGGGATGGTGGGCCACATTGACCCAGGTATTTTACACATTGCACTAGGTACTCATTTAAGGCTGAGTCTAACTAAGGGAGGCCCAGGACCGGTTCAGATGATCATCACTAGTATGGGCCATGAGCTCGGATCAAACTCAGTTTATAAAGCAGCATGCTAACCGCTACACTACCACTCCCCTCACACATACATGATGGACACATGTACACACATACACAACATACGACGGCCGCTATTCGCCAGATCACTAAGTGGCCACCCCCCCTCCTGCCACGCCCAAAACCAAGAGAGGGGGATCACGAGCGGATGGACGCCCAGTGGGAAATACCTCAATGCAGTACGGGAGGTGATCTTTGTCGCTGTCGGACTGAAATAATTGCCTGCCCGTTGCCATCTCCGCCACCGTGCAACCCACCACCCACATGTCTACTCCACAGGTCAAGCTGTAGCCCAGGTACAGCTCCGGAGCCGAGTATTCCAGGGTCCCACCAACATACATAGTTGCACACCAATCACAAGAACAACACATGTGTATTCTTGGTTCTTTCGGTAAAGTCACATAGAAGGGAAACAAAATATTGCAAATATAAAACAATACAATTCTCACGACTTTTCGACTTCAACACAAGCAATCATCATCAGGTGTGAAGCCCACAGAAAGAAAATTTGAATAAAGTCGCTTTTTTAACGTTAGCACCACGGAGAGCGATTTGGCAGTTATTCAAATGGACGAGTCCATCTATGTTCGGAAAAGAGGAGGGGGGAGACGAAAATAATGGACGCGGTCTGAAAGCCACCGTAAGCGTGAACAATCAATTAAGTCCCGAAATGGTTTATCAAATCCTTCTAATGATTGCTAAGCCAGAATCTATATTCTTAGTTGAAATTGTCTCTGTTTGTATATGTGGATAGCCTCATGAACGAATCTTTCTCGATAGCCAGATTGCTTGCAGAGAACCTCTGTCTTGGATACGTCAATGTCATGTGAGCCTACTGAATTATAACAGTGATCTGCCTAGGCCGAGGTGTTGGTCCTACTGTGTTTTAGGTCTGCTTTGTGTTCACGGATGCGGTCCGAGACATGTCGTTTGGTTTCTCCAATGTAACTACTACCACAGAGGCAACTTAGTTTGTAGACGCCAGGGTACTGTATGTCCGGAATCACATATTTTACAGACGGAACCAGATCACGGATTTTACGTAATGTGTTGAATCGGACCTGGATCTTGTGTTTATTCAAGATTTCGGAGATCTTTTTTGTGATCCATTCCCCTGGTATAGCTTTTCACCTTTGCCATGTCCAACCGGATCCCCGTTTCTCTCATCACATCATAAAGGCTCTCCCTGTGAGAGAGACAAAAGCTGAAACAACACCACAGTATCAGTGTCATCTCCTTAAATGCTGCGCTGAGTCTCCTAACGACAATAATCTTAATACTGTTCGTGCATGTTCACGACCAATATTTAGTCATAGTTCAGTGTGGGTTCAGGTCGTTGGTTTGCCATCAAACCAAATCAGTTGGCTCATTTGCTCACTTGACAACTTGATTTCATTGGCATTTTTGCCAGGTGGTAGAGGGTTATTCATTGGGAGAAGATAAAAAAACTCCGCCTGGTAAGGTCGTGGAGTTTGATCCCAAACTTGACGCATGTACATTTGGAGTTTGCATGTTCTCCCTGTGGTCATGTGGATTATTCTGTAGGTCCTCTGGTTTTCCCCTCCACATTTCGAATCAACATGCATTCATAGTATTTGGCTGCTATACATATCCACGTGATAAGTGGATATCATTTGTGGGCAGGTCGCTTACAAAACATAACTAACAAGTCAGTGCACCTTCCCAGGAAAATAAAAAAAGTTTGTTTAGTTAATCAGTTAACCACGCTATTAGCGGGGGGAGGGGGAGATGGAACACACGGTACATACTTCAACAGCTCCAGGACAAGGCAGTTTCGGACGTTGATGACGTTGTAATCTGCATTGCTGTCCTCACTCTGAAGTTCCAGAGCTATCTGGAGCTCCATCCTCTGCAATGTTTCTTCCTTGGAGCTGCGCAGAGAAAGTCCACAAATTAATAACTTACACTTGCTTAAGGGACACCAAGAGGCAAGTACTATTCAGAATTAAATAATTAAATATGCTTTCATCATGTCTGACAGCATTGTGAGCTAAAGTAGCGTTCTCGACTCTCATTGGTACCATACGGGGCACAGGAGCCGACGTAGGGTGCCCAATAGGATTTCAAGGTGAATAGCCATTCAATTTGGATTGGTCATTCGGGAAAACTAAATGCAAACGCCCGTTAAAACAACGCGTTTTTGCTATAACGTGGTTCTTCCACACTTTTACACAATGCAGAATGTGCCCGTTGTAACACGAAACGTGACCATTACAACACAGAACACACCCATTGTAACAAGATACACACACACATTATATCACGGAATAAGCCCGACATAACGTGGTTTGTGAGTGGTTGACAATAAACTACTTTTTTGAGCTGCACCTTTGAGCGGTATGATATAGTACTCGGAATGATAAAAGTATCGTGACAGCATACCCTTAGTTATTGGTCTCATCATCTCACAGTGTATGCATACATTGTATCTCGCCCTATTTTATTGTTACATTATTTATGAAAAGATTATTTTCGCTCAATGCTTTTTTGCTTAATGCGGAACTTTTCATGAATGTATCTACAGCATTAAATGATGACTTACTGTAATGTGGAGGTAATATTTTAGCAATGAGATGTTTTGGCCCATACCAGTTGACACTGTGTATGTATTTTAAGCTTTAGGGACGAAAAACCAGAGTACCCAGAAGGAACCGGTGCAGAACAGGGGTAGAACGTACACACTCCACACATGATGGTGCCCGAGTCAGGAGCCGAACCAAGGCCCCCCTTCTCGCTGTGAAGCACGAGTGTCACCACCGCATCGCACGGCAATGGACTTAACAACAACGTCGGCCTCGTGATGGCACGTCTCTGAAGTCTTACCTCGACGGTGACACCAGGATCTTTACAACTACCAGGGTGTTTCTCTTATGGTCAAGGCACTGGATCACCTGGCCTTGACCTCCTTCCCCAATAATCTTGAGCACCTCATAGCGGTAGTGGAGGTGATCATGTCGGAACTGCACAAAAGGTACAATCATTTAAACTGACTTGTTAAAATCACAACGTGAATGTAATTTTAACATAAAAATTGCTTGCAATTATGAAGTTATTTTTAACCATAATTTGGAATGCTCAGATGTCTGTTGGCGGAGTCACCCTTAAAAAGAGCTTTTGAGCTCAATGGGCTTTACTCGGGAAATAAACTTCTGATTCAGATGTGTGCGGGTGAGTGCATTGGTGAGTGGGCGAGTGGGTCGGTGAGTGATTGAGTGGGTGAATTAGTGAGTGAGTCAGCAAGTGAGTGCGTCTGGGGGTGGGTGAGTAAGTGTGTGAGTGGGTGTAATTGTCGAATGTTTTGATACTGTCTGCTGGCGAAGATTCCCTTAAAAAATTGCTTCTTATCTAAAAGGGCTTTACTCGGGATTAAACATTCTGATTTTGAAGCGCGTTGGTGTGTGCGTGTGTCATTGCCTTGGTTAGTAATTCAGGTGCAATAACAAGAAGCCACAAACCCCGCTACCTCTGGGCCCTGTGACCACCCCCAAGGCTGTAATTTTGTGGTGAGCCTCACCAGAATGTAATTACGTTCGTCGTCATCATATCCATGCCTGTTGCATCACTTGGGTTTGTTGTCGAGCGCAAAGTACCACACTTCTTGCATGGCTGCGAGCTCCAGCTTTTCACGGTCGGTCAAGTGAGGGCCAAAGTGAACCAGGATTTCTGCAGGCACGAGGAGAACAACAACAGGTGTGTGAACCAAAATTTTGAGCAATTTATAGGGTAAATATTTCAGGATCGGGATGTTTTTGCCAATCCCAGCTATGTATGTTGAAATTCTTTTGCACCACATGTAGCCAATAGTGCTAATCAACAGTGTCGGGGAAGGTTAATAAACTAAACACGCAAATAGGTTCCACACATCTGTTAGAACCTTTAACAGACTGCGAGACAAGAAGGCTCACATGATCGAGTCACTCACCTTTCTGAAGAGATGCCGCGACAACAAGGTAATACCGACCACATTTAAACTCACATCTGCTTCTGTCACTTCACCCAACTCTAAACGGATCTTATTCAGAGCTAGCCTTTCTCTAATCTCAAAAGAGGATAAGACTACTCCGGCTTGAACTTGATAATTTAGACAAATGTCTCCTACAATAACACTTAACATTAACAGATAAAATATCCGCATCTGATTGGAACCTTGTAGATAACATGACTGCTTTTTCTGCCACAACAATGTCTTCCAAATGCAAGGTTAACCTTATTGCTAAATTCAAAAACTTGTCAAAAGAAACCAGATCCACACATTAAAAAGCTAGATGTTAACAAGACTGTTATTAATCAGAGTAACAGCACAATCTCCGATAGCCTAAAATCGGTACTAGCTAGAGGGCTGAATTTTGCTGTCACCCCCAAACACATCCCAGTGGATGATACAACAACCCAGGTAGATGTAGCCCTCAAAGGCTTGGGACACATCCCGACAGACGTGGCAAGATCTAAAATTTCCACCATCTTTAAAAATGCTAAGAATCCTATTAATAACATCAGCAAGGACGAGCGCTCTGAACTCGCCAAATTGAAAAAGAGGACAAAGTCATTCTCTCAGCTGACAAGGGCAATGTTACTGTCATCATGGATAAAACCACATACAGCAACATAATCCAGGACCTTCTTAATGATAGCAATTTACACCAAAATCAACAAAGATCCGACCAACCGCCTGGCTACAAAAAACAATATTACCAATTCGACTTCTCTAATCGAACCATTCAAGCAGCTCTTCCTAAAACCTTCTGCTAATAGACCACCCAGATTATATGGTCTTCAAAAAATCCATAAAGAAGTTACTCCACTTCGGCCCATCGTTTCCACTATCAACTCACCTCCCTACAAACTGGCCCAATTTCTGAGAACTTGCTTCCATTCACGGGCAAGAATACCTCAGCAGTACGAAACTCAGCTCACTTGATCTCTCTAATCAAAGGCATTTCACTGTCCCCAGATGATTTGCTCATCAGCTTTGAAGTAGTCTCTCTGTTCACCAAGGTTCCTGTACCTGACACCTTATCAATAATTGAAGACTTGGTCCAACATGGACTGAATGCTGATGTACCAACTTTGGTTAGGAACTGCCTTACTAACACTTACTCTTTGTTTTCTTCGGTAAAGTCACGTGTGTATAAAATAAAATAAATGACGACGTTTCGATCACAACACAAGCGGTCGCTCTCAGGCGGAAAAAATGCATGCAGTAGTAGAACTGCTGAAGCAGCACTTACTTCACCAGGAATGGTACTTTCTACAAACAAAATGAAGGTACCCACATGGGTCCCCCCTTATCACCAGTGATAGCGAATGTTTTCATGGAGAAATTTGAAACTGATGTCATCCAGACATGCACCCAACGGCCTTCCTTGTGGAAGAGATACGTAGATCACACTTTCGTCATTTGGCCACATGGCCTGCGAGCATTGAATCAATTTATCAACAACATAAATTCCATACACCCATCCATCAAATTCATCATGGAAGTGGAGAAGGATGGTAAGCTACTAATTCCTTAATGTTTTGTTTGAGAAGAGACCTATCTAAAACCCAATTCCCACCACCATCCGGCGCAGAAGAATTCCCTCATCAAACCACTACACCATAGGGCCCACTGCATTTGCGACCAACACCACCAAGCCAGTGAACTGGAACACGTACACCAGGCTCTTAAGATGAAAGGGTACTCGGACAGCATTATTCGCAAAGCTGTTTCTCCAAGCATGTAGAAACAATCCACTGAGACGCCAATCAAAACCATCACTTTACCATACATAAGTGTTACCAAAAAGATTTCCAAAATCTTAAACAAACACAAGATCCAGGTCCGATTCAATACAGTACACAAAATCCGTGATCTAATCCCATCTGTGAAAGAAGTCATTCCTGACATGCAATATCCTGGAGTCGACAAACTGGCATCACGATGGCCATGCAACATGGCTATCGTGATGTCCCACTATTTACCGTGGCCACTGTGACGTCCCTCATTACTGTTCTTACCTTTCGGCGATTTGCTACAGATGGAGCCGGTGCCCTCTGAGGACAGCGCACTCCACGTGGTGCAAGATGTGTCGTTACTCCAAGCCTCTCCAGCTCGGCTCATCTACACACACACAAAGACAAAGGTCCACCACATAGGCTTGATTAAGATGTTGGAGCAATTGAAGAGGCGAGCACTGAGCCAGCATCTCTGAGATGTTGGGCTCCATATTCAAGAGGGTCCTGCCGAAATGTTGTCGGTTCTCAGCATTGGGATATTTGGCCAATATCAGATGCCATGCTTGGATTTACAATGAAAGACGCGTGGATTTTGAGATCACACGCAGGGATTGTTCAAATTGTTAAGAGTGATTGGGGATCGGGCATTACGAGCCATGGCAAGGAGGGACAACAATGGCTGATAGTCAAGAATAATAACGGAGCGGCAGCCAAGGAAGGAAACACATCGGAGAGGAGAGCCACCAGAGAGATGGTGCGACAAAATCGGCGCTTGGTGGATTATTCCATCACAGCATTTGAGGGGTAGCAGGGTCTCACAGAGGAAGGCATTCTCATCCATCAGTGGATAGATAACAGTGCTGTAAATGCTCACGCGTAGACAGGCAGGCACACCAACAGGATCTCGGAGACACACTCTGCTAGACATACACATACTCAGGCGGACAAGCAGAAGCACATCCAGGTATACAGGTAGGTGACAGGTAGGCACAAGTCGAGGGGAAAACACACGTCCACCCATATTTACCACACGAGTTGAAGAGCCACAAGTACCTCCATGGTAGCAACTTGCAGAGTAGGGTGCTCAGAGCTCACTGCGTTTCTCGCGCGGTCCGGGTCTCTGCGTGGAGAGCGAGAGACGCAGGCGAGCGTCACACAAAACTGACGGTGTGCGACGATACTCTTGTCTAAACACGCGTCATGTCACAATGCGAACTCTCATCATCAACACGGACTCACATCATCACAGACTCACAACCTCACCACTCACCCACAACACGAAACACAACAAAAACAACAAAGACCGCCATTTGCCACTAAGTAGCGGCAAATGCCAGGCCAGGTGCACTTTGAGACCACGTGAAATGCTGAAGGCTCACTGACAGGTCACAGGTCAGACCCAGGTGCCAAGAGTTGACTGACTGAGATGACTGTGCCAACGTGCTGCATTTCAGCCGCCCAGGTCAAAGGTCGTTGTTGCGGCTCATTTTCGTGTTGCCACATTGCATACAAATGCCATGAAACTTCCAGAGGCATTTGCAGCAGAAATGCATGTGCACTCAAAAAAGTCAATTTTTACGGATAGACCCCGTCAAACAGTAAAAATTGGCGGGGATGTCTCTCTTGTGGGTCATGAGGCTATGTTGAGCTCGCACAAAAATCCTTCAGAATGGCCATGCGGCTCATTTTCGTGTTGCCACATTGCATACGAATGCCATGAAACTTCCAGAGGCATTTGCAGCAGAAATGCATGTGCACTCAAAAAAGTCAACTTTTACGGATAGACCCCGTCAAACGGTAGAAATTGGCGGGGATGTCTCTCTTGTGGGTCACGGGGCTATGTTGAGCTCGCATAGAAATCCCTCGGAATGGGAAAACGGCTCATTTTCGTGTTGCCACATTGCATACGAATGTCATGAAACTTCCAGAGGCATTTGCAGCAGAAATGCATGTGCACTCAAAAAAGTCAACATTTTTACTGATAGACCCCGTCAAACGGTAGAAATTGGCTCATTTTCGTGTTGCTATCCCTGACATAGGAATTGCAGTTAAAAAAATGCACTTTGACAGACACCCAGAGCGTGGCCATGCGGCTCACCTAACCGTTTTTTTCCGACCGAGAAAAGTCCACCGAGACCCCCAGTATCCCATGGGGATGTGTCGGCGTGCTCTTTTAGGACAAAGATTAATTGTCACATGAGTGCGTATGGGCCCTTTTAGGAGCCGCGGTGCCCATGGGTGGCGCCAGGACAAAGCTTTGTCTCGAGGGCTGACTTTCAGTAAATCGCAGCGAGGAAGCTGCTCTGCCACTTACAAAACCCCGAGCCAGAACCAGGTCGTTTACGAATTATTTGGCACCCAGCTTCCCCGTGAACGTGCTGTCGAGCGACTGAGGAGAGGGCCACCGAACGCTTGCGGCGGCGCCTCGATCCAGGGTATTACGGCATTCCGCACCGGGCAGGAATCCACCCGGCTATGAGAGGCCAACCGAAGATCCGGGCGCAACAGTATCGTCGCGTCTAGGGGGGATTCGGACTTAGAGGCGTTCAGTCATAATCCCTCAGATGGTAGCGTCGCACCGTTGGCTCCTCAGCCAAGTGCACGTGCCAAATGTCTGAACCTGCGGTTCCTCTTGTACTGAGCAGGATTACTATTGCGACGACACAGCATCAGTAGGGTAAAACTAACCTGTCTCACGACGGTCTAAACCCAGCTCACGTTCCCTATTAGTGGGTGAATAATCCAACGCTTGGTGAATTCTGCTTCACAATGATAGGAAGAGCCGACATCGAAGGATCAAAAAGCGACGTCGCTATGAATGCTTGGCCGCCACAAGCCAGTTATCCGTGACAACTTTTCTGACACCTCTTGCTTAAAACCGAAAAAGTCAAAAGGATCGTGAGGCCCCGCTTTCACGGTCTGTACTCGTACTGAAAATCAAGATCAAGCGAGCTTTTGCCCTTCTGCTCCACGGGAGGTTTCTGTCCTCCCCGAGCTCGCCTTAGGACTCCTGCATTACCGTTTGACAGGTGTACCGCCCCAGTCAAACTCCCCACCAGACACTCCCCGGAGCGGGTCGTGCCCCGCACCGCGAACGGTGTTCGGGCGCCAGAGGCACTTGGAGCCAGAAGCGAGAGCCCCCCACGGGGCTCGCCTCCCCGCCTCACCGGGTAAGTGAAAAAACGATCAGAGTAGTGGTATTTCACCGCCGGCACCCAGAGCCACGAGGGACGAGCACCTCTCACTTATCCTACACCTCTCATGCTTTTTCACCATGCCAGGCTAGAGTCAAGCTCAACAGGGTCTTCTTTCCCCGCTGATTCCGCCAAGCCCGCTCCCTTGGCTGTGGTTTCGCTGGATAGTAAATAGGGACAGTTGGAATCTCGTTCATCCATTCATGCGCATCACTAATTAGATGACGAGGCATTTGGCTATTTCTTTTAATTCCCCGAAAGTTGGTAGGGTCGGGTACCCCTATGAAAGGCAACGTAGTTTGTTATATAGATGGGTCTGCTGCCTACCCAAAAGGGAAGGCCGCGACTAGGCAGATTTCCATCAAAACATTCCCGCGATTTTACCTTAGATTATCCTTTGCTCCAAGAGCGTCATATCTTTACGGAACCCTCCATGACCTTGATCAGCGCTAACTTTACCCATGCACTTGACAATCCTACCTTTTTTGTTACCATATTATTTAAAGCGCACCAGCCCCCACGTGCAGATATGATTAATGCCTCCGTTCTAATTTCTTTTTCCGGATATATAGTTTTTAAATATGCTTGCAATTTTTTGTCAGTAGCGTATTTTTTCACCTTAAATTCGTATGCATGTGCCAATGATCGAGACTCGCACGGAAATGCCACATCTACTATCAAGACATGAGAGTCTCTTACTAAAATTAAGTCCAGTTTTGCCTTATTCGTATCGCTCGGTAAAGTGGGTTTTTTGATAACTTCCCAGTTTAGTTTTTGTGTGGCCGTTACCAGAAATTGCACCAGAGAATCATGCCTTGCGATTCTTGAATAATGACTGCGATCACACTTTTGCG
This sequence comes from Petromyzon marinus, assembly GCF_048934315.1. Lineage (NCBI taxonomy): Eukaryota > Metazoa > Chordata > Hyperoartia > Petromyzontiformes > Petromyzontidae > Petromyzon > Petromyzon marinus. Next base: position 14,231,638 of record NC_133725.1, on the reverse strand, counting down.
GATATGTGCCAATGTTTCCTCTGAAATTTCGTTGTTAATACTTCGACATTTAAATCTACCGGTAGCAGCCGCTACCGGTGGATAAGCTGTACAGCCTTGTGATCATTTGGCAAGTGTGTGTCACGTGCTGTTTGTCGTACACACTTGTCGAATTGATCATTATAGCCTCTTCCACATAAGTCATTTTCCCACCTCCTCGGGGTAGAGTGGGTAACCTCTGTTATAGAGGGCTGAGAGGAAAATGGCGGCCTTCAACGGGATTTCTATGGAAATCCCGAAGCGCCTTTGAATACATTGACATTTAGAGAAGCGTGTGAAGGTTCTGCACACATGCAATACAATGGTTATGGTTAATGCACCAACTGCTTGCTTTACTTCCGTGCCCGAATTTTTTTGTAATTATTTTTTATGTTATTTATTTGTATATTTTAAAACCTTATTTATATATTGGCTTAATTTATTTCTTTACTTCTAATACCGTCTCTGTGGCTCCACATACCCTGCAATTACAACCTCATCATTTGCTGCAATAGAAACTGCTGTGACTCCCGTTAGTTACTATTACTGGGGTGAAGGGGGACAAGAGTTTGGGCGTGCATCCAGTTTCCTTGGTGCATGCAGGAGTGGTGGTTTAAATGACGATACTCTACAGGGCTTCCATGGCTTCACCAGCTTCCATGGCTATACGGGATGCAAGGCATCAGACATTTTGGCACAGGCAATCCTTTTGGTCTCTACCACAACCAAGTCTTAGACCTTAGTAGCGACCACTACAACCACAGTGGTGACTGCTGTTGAGTGAAGGACGACTGGGCGCTGGATAACAACTTTCTTGTGGGGCCCAACATCGAAGCAACCACTTCGGAGCTGGCACAAGGCAAGAGGGCAGCCCAAGGTGTGAATCATCTCAACTTTACAGCAGGAAGAAATGCTGTGCAAGGATGAGTGTGAACGACACCAACGGGATTGTTGCTGACCAGGAGGTGCCAACCAAATTTGAATGGATTGACTTTGTGCTGGACTTTTCCTGCATGTATCGCCCGGAAAAACATGTGGCTACACGTGTGGCCATCGTGACCTGCGGTTTCGCAACACAACTCTACAACATCGACAACTATGAGGATGACAATGTACTTGAAGAACAAAGGGACTAACGCCAAAGGGGATTTCAACCGCCAACTCGTACATTGGGTCTCACTACAATTTTTTTTTTATTTTTTATCTTCCTAATTGTCTGTACTTGCCTTTCTTCTCTGCTTTTTCTGCATTAATTGCATATCTTATGCAAATAATCGAATTAACCACCACCGTGCAACTATATGCGGATGTTACGGCTGAGCCCTCTTTCATACCGGTGTGCTAATCTGATACGGTGTTGCCATGCTATGCTTGCGTAACGACCCTTGCTGATTGGTTCAGTCTTCTGGTGGTGGGTTCAGGCGAAACATTTGTATATTGTTTTAATCAAACCGAAACACCACAATTTTTAACACAATTTACCATTACACCCGTTGTATTGCTAGAAGTAAGTGCAAATCGAAGGAGTAATTTTTGACTGACGATTGGCTGCCGATGTGCTGTGAAAAAGCTGATCATAATAGCATACACTTGGGCCGACAACCCCGTGTGCTATAAATGTAAGTCGCGAATTATAAAGAAAACAAACCGGACGGACTACTCGGTGACGAACTAACATCGCTCATGAATGAGCGATTAACAGACGAGCTGACTACGGAATTTATCCTTTCGGACATGTTTTTATGGGACGACCCATGCACAGATCAGAACAAATGTTATCCATGCAATCTAATTTTCCTAGACCTCAGAACTTGGTCATCACATATGTCACGGGTATATCCACGTAAAACAAAACGTATAAATGTCGAATTTGTAATCGCACAGCAGATAGCATACACAAGATAGTGTCACACTACGGAAGAACTTGCAAAAGTTTAATAGGTAGAACTAATGCTATAACCAGCACAATTGATGAAACACTATTTAGTTGTTTACATTGCAACAGAGGTTTTACTACGAAAACAGGTTTAGGGGTACATACCAGACGAACTCATCCGACAGAACATGAGGCTATACTGCAGCAAAACCCACCAGGACGGAGAGTTAGATGGGGAAAAGAAGAGGTTGAAATTATGGCCCATAAGGAAGCCCAACAGAAGAATGAGGACATACACATGAATCAACTAATACATAACTCAGTTATGCCACACAGAACGCTAGAAGCGATTAAAGGAAAACGGAGAAATATCGAGCATAAGGAATTGGTAAGGACATTGAAAGAAACCACCTATAATGCAGAAAATCAATGCCTTGTTTACTTAGTTTTACCGACAACATCGGAAATAACAACTACACCTTCGGAAGGAGATCAGCCAGCAATAAGGGCCGAAAAAGAACAATCACCGACAGCAGCTGAAGATCTTCAAGTCATAATTGACGATCTAAAGAGCCAGAATTTCAGCCACAATCAGGCATTACTGCTACTCAATTCTCACGTAGAAAAGTTTTTAAATCGAAGTAAACCGATAAAAAGAAAAGAACCCATAAACCAACAGGAGATAGATGAGAATAGGCATCGAAGACAATCAAAGCAAACTCAATACAGGAGATATAAATATTTATACTATACGAACAAGAAAGCTCTATTAGACGAGATTACTTCAGATAGATCGGGGCCAAGTATATACCCACCTGAGGAAAGCATACGAGGAACATTTGTTAATTTATTCCAGTCAAACTCTCCTCCAGATAATATACCCTCTAAATAAAAAAACGACCAATCCTGCATCGATATCGTGAAAGCAATCACCTTAGATGAGTTGATTAAGACCCTAGCAATTATGAAGGATAAGTCACCTGGACAGGACAACATTACTCTTAGCGATCTTAGGACTTTACCAATAAAATATTTACTAGATATCTTAAATATCATTCTTTACATACAGGATATACCACAAATATGGAAACAGCACAGAACAAGACTAATCCAGAAAACT